>NW_007257342.1:616645-626685 GCF_000164805.1 Carlito syrichta | reverse complement strand
CCAGGCGTGTATATTAATCTGCTTAATCTAATCAGTTGTTTATTAAATTGCCATAATATATCCAGTATTGTGCTGGGTAGTATGGATGATGTCAGTGCTTCTGCTTATCCTTGACTTCAGATTCCTTCTTATTCTTCTAGCCTTATCTGTTAAAATCCTAACATCCTTTCCTTCAAAGTCCATCTAAAGATGACACCTTTGTCACAAAGCCTTTCGTATTCTTACTGGCACGAATTTGACCTTTTTTCTTCTATAGCATTTTGTACCTTTTTAAATGGCATTTATTTTATTCTGTTTTGTTATGCTTACATAGACTGTCTAATCCCCAATTATATATTGTTATGTTCCTTGAAGGAAAGGGCTCTTTTATTATCTTTTGGTGCCTTGTGTTTAATTTTAATATTTCATTTAATACATCCAAGGGGAATTTTTAGTTTCTGTCTTTACTTTAAAAAGACAGTTGTGAGCTGGGCTTGGTGGCTCAGCCTGTAATCCCGCGCCTTTGGGAGGCTGAGGTGAGTGGATTGCCTGAGCCCGCGGGTTCAAGACCCGCCTGGGCAGCGAGACCTCATTTTTACAATAAATCAAAAAATCAGCTGGGCATGGTAGGGTATGCCTGTAATTCCGGCTACTTGGAAGGTTGAGGCGGAAGGATTTCCGGAGCCCAGCAGGTTGAGGCTGCAGTGGCCGGGAGCGGCCACTGCACTCCAGTTTGGGCAACAGAGTGAGACTCCAACTCAGAAAAAAAAAAAAAAAAAAAAGGGATTGGTAGTAGTGGGAAACTGCGGGGCAGGGGAAGACACTCCTCATCAACAAGGGTATCTGTATAATGAACATCTGTATATCTACCCTGAGTCGTAACCCACATCTTTAAAATTAAAAAAAAAAAAAAGACAGCTGGTTGCGGTAGCTCAAGACTGTAATCCCAGCACTTTGGGAGGCATAAACCAGAGGACTGCCCGAGTTCAGGGGTTCGAGACCAGCTTGAGCAACATGGCAAGACCTTGCTTCTACAATAAATCAAAAAAGTAGCCGGACGTGGTGGCACATGCCTGTGGTTCCAGCTACTTGGAAGGCTGAGGTGGAAGGATCACCTGAGCCCAGTAGGTCGAGGCTGTGGTGGCTGTGAGTGTGCCACTGCACTCCAGCCTGGGCGATGGAGTGAGACTCTGACTCAAAATAAAAAAGAAAAGATGTTCAAAATCACTAATCATTAGAGAAACATAAACCTCACAACCATTATGATGGCTACCATTGAACTGTACAAGGAAAAATGGTTAGAATGCTACATTTTATGTTATGTGCATTTTACCACAATAAAACAATTTTTAAAAATTTATTATTTATTTTATTTTATTTTTTTGAGTTGGAGTCTCACTCTGTCGCCCAGACTGGAGTGCAGTGGCCGCTCCTGGCCACCGCAGCCTCGACCTGCTGGGCTCCAGCGATCCTTCCACCTCAGCCTTCCAGGTAGCTGGAATTACAGGCATGCGCTACCACGCCCGGCTGATTTTTTGATTTATTATAGAGATGAGGTCTCGCTGCCCAGGAAGGTCTCGAACCCGTGGGATCAGGCAATCCACTCACCTCAGCCTCCCAAAGGTGCGGGATTACAGGCTGAGCCACCGAGCCTGGCCTTTTTTTTTTTTTTTGAGTTACAGTCTCACTCTGTCACCCAGACTGGACTGCAGTGGCCACTCCCAGCCACGGCAGCCTCGACCTGCTGGGCTCCGGCGATCCTTCCGCCTCAGCCTTCCGAGTAGCTGGAACTACAGGCCCGCGCTACCATGCCCGGCTAGTTTTTTTTGATTTATTGTAAAGATGAGGTCTTGCCAAGTTGCCCAAGCGGGTCTTGAACCCACGGGCTAAGGCAATCCACTCACCTCAGCCTCCCAAGGCGTGGGATTACAGGCTGAGCCACCGAGTCCGGCAACAATTTTATTTTAGAAAGTTAAGTAATTGCTGGGTGCGGTGGCTCAAGCCTGTAATTCTAGTACTTTGGGAGGCTGAGGCGAGAAGAATGCCTGAGTTCAGGGGTTTGAAACCAGCCTGGGCAACTTGGTGAGACCTCGTCGCTAAAATAAATCAAAAACCAAGCCGGGCGTAGTAGTGCATGCCTGTAGTTGCAGCTATTTGGAAGGCTAAGGCAGAAGGATCACCTGAACCCAGCAGGTTGAGGCTTCGGTTGCCGTGAGGGTGCCACTGCACTCCAGCCCGGACGACAGAGTGAGACTCCAAATAAAAAAAAAAAGTTAAGTAATTGAGAAGGTAATGTTGTTTGCAATTATATTTATAGGTTGGAAAGCAAATCCCAGGCCCAGTTAGCTGATAAAAAAGTTATTCAACAACCCCAAACAAAATAATTTTCCCTTTTGTTATGAACTCAGCTAAGCTAAAACTTTCATAACCTTTATTCAATTATAAATTCCAATATTAAGAAAGTGGTTATACAGGAATATCTTTTTTCAAAATGAGAAATATTTATCAAAATGAGAAAGAACTATGGGTAGAGGAGAGTGCCTACATGTTGCCTCAAGCCCCCTCCAGCTCTTAAGCCATGATACATTAAATGTTAACTTATCTAGACATGGAGCTCACTTTTTTTTTTTTTAGTTGGAGTCTCATTCTGTCGCTCAGCCCAGAGTGCACCACAGCCTCGAACTGCTGGACTCAAGTGATCCTTCTGCCTCAGCTTTCCAAGTAGCTGGAACTACAAAGCATGCACCAACATGCCCGGCTAATTTTTTCATTTATTGCAGAGATGAGGTCTCGCCCAGTTGTCCAGGCTGGTCTTGAATCGCTGAGCTCAGGCAATTCTCTCACCTCAGTCTCCCAAAGTGCTGGGATTATGGGCTTGAGTCACTGTGCCAGACTCAAAAGCCTTTTTAACTTCCATCATATTTGAGAAGATCTGACTTAACATATTTTTTTAACTAAGAATATAATCTGATAGCACTATAAATCTAGATTTGGCAATTTATTTCAAAGCTACGAATAAACTGATTTAGCAATATATAAACAAAAAAGTGAGTAATTATTGAAGAATAATGAACAATTTCAGGCACAGCTAGGCCTTTATAATAATCATATAACTATTATTATGGTTACAATAATGGTGATAAGTGTAACTCTAACACGAAAAATTCTCAATACTATGTATGATAAATAGCCCATAACTATAAAGAATCTTGTACAACACAGTATAAAGGACCTTAAAAAAACAACAGCTTCCCTCCAGACATCAAAACTCAAAGACAAAAACCTCCAAAACCTAAAGAAAAGCTAATCAGCACTTATCCTGATCGAATTAGGATTTGTGATAAAATCTAGACTTTTTGCTGAGTCTGAAGGGATTAGATAATTATGCTAGTGAGAAAAGCTGAAGAATATCTAAAACAAAATCCAAAAACAACCGCCCAAAAGACCCAGACAAGTAATCTCAATGTGTGAAGAGGTCAGACAGGAACTGTGGTGGGGCGGGGCTCTCCTTAGCAGCAGTCGCTACTTTACTTAAGATCATTTGGGAAAAAGAAGAACTCAGTGTTATCACAGCTTCTCATTTTTAAAGACAAATCCAAAAATCTGAATTTTAATGTAAAATGACCAATTTAAAGCACTAGCAGTAAAACTTAAATATTAAAAGACAAAAAAATACCCAAACACTAGAGTGGCCCAAATAACACGTAGCTACGAATAAACTGATTTAGCAATATATAAACAAAAAAGTGAGTAATTATTGAAGAATAATGAACAAATTCAGGCACAGCTAGGCCTTTATAATAATCATATAACTATTATTATGGTTACAATAATGGTGATAAGTGCAACTCTAACACAAAAAATTCTCAATACTATGTATGATAAATAGCCCATAACTATAAAGAATCTTGCAGGCTGAATCCAGCAAGGTGTCAGTTAGTGACCTCTGATACAGAATCTAAGGGAATAAATTTAAAACACATTATAAGCAGACCCATGGAATGATAGAGTTTACTCAGCTTTAAAGGGTCATAAAGATCCAGTTTAACCTTGTCAATGCAAAAGTAAGGAAACTGAATACCAGAGAGTTAAAGACAACAAATAAACTTTGGTTCTTGAGAACTACTTCTATCCACTAATGCAGATTATTTAAGAAATTCCATGCTTTGGGGCTTTCTTTTCTTTTTTTTTGATAGATGATGTCTCTTTATGTTGCCCAGGTTGATCTCTAACTCCTAGGCTCAAGCGATCCTCCTGCTCCAGCCTTCCTGAATGCTGGGATTACAGGCATGACCCACCATGCCTGGCAAAGAACTTCAGTGTTAAGTAACACTTTATTATGTTCAGTTCCTCTACATACTTAAAAGAAACACAAGTATTTCTATTTTTTAAAAAATCCTAAAATTCCACCTTTGTACTTACGAATTAGCCTTTTGACGAATTAGCCTTTTAGCAAATTCTTATTTCATAAAATTCATGATAACCAATGAAGGGCAAACATTTCACAAAAAGTAACAAGAAAAAAATAAAGCAAATTACCTATATGTAACAAATTGGGCACATTTTTCAATATTGCATCCAATTTCCATTTGAAGTCTATATCATCTATATTTCCTTTGAAGGCTATAAAAATTGTGGACTCCCCCAAGATACTATTGTTTTTTGTGTCATCATCTTCTAGTCCAGAGTCAAATTCCATTTCTGAGTCATCCACTGTTGATGAACACAAGGAAGTATAGATGTCTTCTAAGTTTGGAAGGTCATCCAAAACCATGATGAATATTATTCCAGAAGCATATACCAGGTGGACAATAAGAAAACCTTTGAAGAGACAATGCAAAAAGAGTATTACAATGTGTAATATACATGCAACAATGTTTAATACAGAGTTCTGTGAAAAACGTAATTTATTTGCCAAGTAATAAGAAAGTACTATAAAAATTAAGAAATTTCAGAAAAGATAAATTATTTTAAGACATTCTAAAACAATTAGTTCTTTAAAGTGCCAGAAATAAAACTATATCAGTCTTTTTTTTGAGTTGGAGTCTCACTCCGTCACCCAGGCTGGAGTGCAGTGGTATGCTCACGGCCACTCCAGCATTGACCTGCTGGGCGCTGTCAATCCTGCCTCAACCTTCCAAATAGCTGGAACTACAGGCTCACACTACCACACCCAGTTAATTTTTTAAATATTTATTGTAGAGATGAGGTCTCACCAAGTTGCCCGGGCTGGTCTTGAACCTGCAGGCTCAGGCAATCCACTAGCCTAGGCCCCCCAAAGTGCTGAGATTACAGGCTGAGCCACCAAGCCCAGCCTATACCAGTCTTAAATAAAGTTTCTATTATGTTATATGCTACCTTTTAGTAAGCCTAGCGTATCAGGAGAAGGGAAAGAACAATCACAAGAAAACAAGCACCTACTTATTGAGAATCAATTTATAAAAGCCTTTGGTTGACTTCAGAGAATAAGGAGCTCCCCAAGACTTCCCTTACTTCTGTCGTGACAAAAGTGTAAAAGGAGGTTGGGTGTGGTGGCTAACACCTGTAATTTCAGCACTTTGGAAGGCTGAGGTGGGCGGGTTACTTGAGCCCAGGAGTTCGAGATCAGACTGGGCAACTTAGCGAAATCTCATCTCTAGGGAAACAAACAAACAAAAAAGTCAGGTGTGGTAGCACGTTCCTGTAGCTCCAGCTACTTGGGAAGCTGAGGGTGGGAGGATTGCTTGAGCCCAACTGGTTGAGGCTGCAATGAGCTGTGACTGTGCTGCCCTCCAGCCTGGGCATCAGAGTGAGATCTTGACTCAAAAACAAAACAAAAACAAAAATAAAACTTAAAAGGAGCCAAGGTTTCTAAAGTCTTTGTCTTTCTTCAAACAGCAAAGCACAACTGGATCCAACTAAAAGCATCTGGATGACTACCTGAAACCCTGAAGTCTTTAATGAGCCATTAAAAACAAACAAGCCGGGCTTGGTGGCTCAATCTGTAATCCCGCGTTTTTGGGAGGCTGAGGTGAGTGGATTGCCTGAGCCCGCGGGTTCGAGACCTGCCTGGGCACTTGGCGAGACCTCATCTCTACGATAAACCAAAAAAATTAGCCAGGCGTGGTAGCACGCACCTGTAATTCCGGCTACTTGGAAGGCTGAGGCGGAAGGGTCGCCAGAGCCCAGCAGGTCAAGGCTGCGGTGGTCGGGAGCGGCCACTGCACTCCAGTCTGGGTGACAGTGAGACTCCAACTCAAAAACAAACAAACAAACACAACAAAAAATACAGCCTTTAAAGGAATATTAATAGTGGTATGACTGAAAATAATGATTTAGAAACAAAATAACACTTAAAAATACTTTCATGAAAGGAAAAAGCTAATACATGTTTATGGAGGTAGAGTGTCCTGGACAGAAATAAATTGCTTTTTAACTTTTAGATTTAAAGAAGTTATAATTTTTGCTATTTTCAGTTATGCTGCCTACTGACATGTACATTATCAAAGATCACAGTGTGGCCACTTCATCCATTAGCTTTGGGATTGAAGATCACATACTTAACCCAAAAGTAAATAAATGAACATTACTTTTCAGCATTTGTAGCAAGGAAGAATGCATGGAAACATAAGAACTTCATACAAATTTTCTAATTTTTAAAAGTTTCTTACATAAACTATAATCACAATAAAAAGATAAGAAAATAAATCTCCTAAAAAGTAATTATGCTAGATAGGATCATTGATACATTTTCCAAATAAGCTGCAAGGAAATGCAACACTAACTATGCTGTAATATAGTTATACAATCCGCATAAATGGAAGCAAAGTATCAACTTTTAAAAACTATTTTAATGTTTCTAAATAGTGACTGAACTTTATGAGCAAAGGCTTTCCAAAACCAACCAGAGACCCTCGTATTCTGGCAATTATATCTTTTTCTAGTACTACAATTATTACAATGACACAGTGTGATTTGGGTGGTTAAGAAATAACAGCAGTCAGTCCGTTAGAAAAACCACTGCCCTTATGTGACAGACATCTGCATTTTAGATTTTAGTAAACTTTAGTCATCAATAAACAAAACTAAAAAAGCACTTTAGGGTTTAAAGGCTGCTGCTCAGCAGGAAAAATGTTGACTGCTTAAAGTGCCCAAAACTGCCTAGTTATTTAGCAGCAGTTCCAAAGCTGAAAGTGCAAGAAAATAACTGAAAATCTAAGAAGCATTTTCCAAAAGAATCTAACTGGAAAAAAGGAGGATAACCACAAAACCTGGACTTTGTCTCCCTACAGAGGTCGTTGGCCATGCCATGAAGCCTGTGTATTCAGATCTGGAAAATTGTACTGGCAGACACACCAAGTTAGCTAATCCATATTCAGGAATTATCAGTTTATCAATATCAAGGGCACTACACAGTTACCTGAAAAAACAAGAAATTGAAAGTCACGCTATGAAAAATTGCTGGCCTCCCCTCTAAAAAAAAACTTCTAAAAAAATTTTCCAGAAACTTCTTTCAGATAACACATTCATTAAGATAATGTACTCTTGCCCTTAATAAAATATTTAGTATCAAAATAACTGACTAATCTTTGCGTGAACTGCAGTTCAGTGAACTGTTGCTCTTGGAGAGAGAAAACACTGTAGTTAACAACCTCAAGAGAATTGTTTGCTCACTTATGGTCATCTGTCACAAGAAAGCATGTGCTGTCCCTCTGGGTTTCCTAAAATTAACCACCAGTTTATCTTGCTCACTCACATACACATTTCCAGATTACCTAATGATTTTACTTTTTACTGGGGCTCTTTTGATCTCTTACTAAGAATCTAAGAATAAATGTAATACTTGGGAGAAATTTAAAAAGCAAACATATTATTTATTCTACTTTTCCAGTAGAAATCATTTCAGGGTAACCAAATAGCTCCAGTTGATGAAATCAACTAGAATTTTTTTTTTTAAAGAAAAATGTCAACTTAAATGGAAAAAGCAAGATATAATTAGAAAAATCACAATTTTGTGTCTGCTAACAAAATCATCAGGCAAGGATTATTAACAGGGATAAACCATTATGTGAAAAACTGGAAGAGATCTGGATAGTCACATGATGTCGAAGTATCATCCCAGGGATTTGCTGAGGGCAAGGGATTGCTGGCAACTCTTACTTCTCAATGGAAATATCTGGCTGTCACCACCTGAACGCAATGATCACCCTCAGCATCACTAACAGAGAAACACTCAGAATCATGTGCAATAATAAGTGCATAGCATTATATGAAATAATATTCTTGTAAAAATATTTAATCTTAATCTAACAAGTCTTTAACAGGAGACAGAGGAAGAACTTAACACCATGAGGAAATAAATAGACAGATCTAGAGTGTAGGATTTCTACAGGACAACTGTCTTGGTCTCTTCAATAAGTCAGTGGTCATAGGGGAAAATAAAGGTGGGTAAGAGCTGTTCTACATTACAAGAGATTAAGGAGGCTTAATCAAATGCAGTATATAGTTCTTGGTTTGGAAAAAGTAGATGTAAAGTACATTCTTAGGATAATTAGGGAATTATTGCTAATTTTGTTAGATGTGACAATAATAATATTGCGGTTATACAGGAAAATATCCTTATAATGTTTTTTAAGAGATACACACTGAAGTATTTAGAGATGAAACGTCATGTCTTTAAAATAATTCAGAAAAAAACAATTAAGCAAATATGGCAAGATGCTAATAATGGTTTAATATAGGTGATGGGTAGAAAGGTGTTCATTATTTTAGATTTTATTTATACTATAATTTTATACATGCTCAAGATTTTTTTTTTTATTATGAAGTTGTGGGGTACAGTTAAGGGTTAGGTATACAATTGCATTTCATTCAGGCACCCTGTTGATATGGGGTGTTTCCCCGTTCCCAGACAAGATATTTGCTACTGTAAATCCCATCTCCCTCCCCCCCACCATAGTTTCCCCAGTACGGTCAGTCATTTTTCGTATAGTATTGCATTGGATGTTTAAGGTCCAATATATGAGTGAGAACATGTGATACTCAGATCTTTGTTTCTGTGAGAGGTCACTCAGTATTACAGACTCTAGTTCCATCCAGGTTGCTGCGAAATTCATGATTTTGTTCTTTTTTATGGCTGCGTAGTATTCCATCATGTATATGTACCACATTTTTTTAATCCAGTCCTCTTTTGACGGGCAGCATGGCTGTTTCCAGGTTCTTGCTATTGTGAACAACGCTGCGATAAACATGTGTGTGCAGGTATCTTTTTTATAGAGTGATTTGTATTCTTCAGGATATATTCCCAGTAGGGGGATTGCGGGGTCATATGGGAGGTTGGTATTTAGAGCTTTTAGGAAATGCCACACTGCTTTCCACAGAGGTTGCACTAGTTTACACTCCCACCAACAGTGGAGAAGTGTTCCCTTTTCAACTCACCCTCTCCAGCAGCTGTTATTTTTTGACTTGTTGATAATTGCCATTCTGACTGGGGTTAGGTGGTATCTCAGTGTGGTTTTGATTTGCATCTCCCTGATGATTTGTGAGGTTGAACATTTCTTCATGTGTTTGTTGGCTGCTCGGATGTCTTCCTTTGTGAAGTGTGTGTTCATATCTTTTGCCCATTTTATAATGGGGTTGTTTGTTTTTTTCTTTTCAGTATGTTTGAGTTCCTTGTAGATCCAGGATGTTAAGCCTTTGTCGGACCTGGTGTTGGCAAATACTTTTTCCCAGTCTGTAGGCTGTCTCCCTGCTCTCTTGATGGTTTCTTTGGCTTTGCAGAAGCTTGTCAGTTTAATAAGGTCGCACTTGTCTATTTTCTCTCTTATGAGCTGTGGGTTTTGGGTTTTGTTCAGGAATTGGATGCCAGTTCCGATTTCCATGAGGGTATTTACTTCATTTTCTAAGGTTCTTATGGTTTGAGGTTTTACTTTTAGGTCTCTGATCCATTTGGAATTAACCTTTGTGCATGGGAATAGATAGGGGTCCTGTTTCAATCTTCTGCATGTGGTCAGCCAGTTTTCCCAGCACCATTTACTGAATAGGTTCTCCTCTCCCCAGTAGTAGGTGGTGGAGGTTTTGTC
>NW_007257342.1:591822-616515 GCF_000164805.1 Carlito syrichta | reverse complement strand
CTAAGGATTGTTCTGGCTATTCTTGGACGTTTGTGTTTCCATATGAATTCCTGCATTGTTTTTTCTAGGTCTGAGAAGAATGTTGCTGGTAATTCGATGGGTGCTCAAGATTTTTTTATAATAAAAAGTTTAAAAAGAGAAAAAGAAAAACTGAGCATACTAGCAGCATGGTACTACTCCAAGGTGAAACTCTACCAGGCATAATAAGGTATGAAGTACTGATATAAACCTATAATGTAGATAAGCCCCCAAAACATTATACTAAGTGACAGAAGCCAGACACAAAAGGTCACATATTGTTGATTCCACTTATACGAAATATTTAGAATAGGTGAATTCATAGAGAGAGCAGATGAATCGTGTGGAAGGTGGGGCATGGGAAATGGAGGTGGGATGTCCTAATGGGTATGAGCTTTCATTTTGGAGCGACAGTAATGTTTTGGAACTAGATAGAGGTGGTGGCTGCATAACACTGTGAATGTAGTAGACGCCACTGAATTGTTCACTTTATTTAGCTAATTTGGCCGGGCTTGGTGGCTCAGCCTGTAATCCCAGAACTTTGGGAGGCCGAGGCAAATGGATTGCCTAAGCCCACGGGTTCGAGACCAGTCTGGGCAAGTTGGCAAGACCTCATCTCTACAATAAATCAAAAATTAGCTGGGCGTGGTAGCATGTGCCTGTAGTTCTAGCCACTTGGAAGGCTGAAGGAGGAAGGATTGCCGGTGCCCAGTAGGTGGCCGTGAGCATGCCATTGCACTCCAGCCTGGGTGACAGAATGAACTCCAACTCAAAAAGAAAAAAAGGCTAATTTATGTTGTGTAAATTTCAACTCAAATTTTTTTAAAAACTAAAAACCCTAAAACTATAAAACTCAGCACATTCTATACAGAAAGTACTATATTCAATTTCCTCTTCTTACAACATGCTTTTAGAAAAATATTTTTCCTATGTAAGTTTTCTGATGTCTTTTACTGCTTTAAAACATCAGTCAAGGCCATTGCCTTGCTAGACTCTGGTGTGGCCATACGCTCTTTGAGCTATGGCTGTCGCCATGCTTCCTGGTTTTGGCCCCCTCTCCCACCTTGGGGAGGTGAATCTTCTCTCTCCCTTCTCTTTCTCGCTCTAATTTAAATAAACTATATCTTAAAGTCTAACTTTAAAAAAATCAATTGGCATGAATTTCTCTAAGTAGGAAGCAGCAGTCTTCATCAGTCAGATAAAAACTTGCATAGAAGGAATAGCTGCTTGATATTATGAAATGTGACAACAGCTTTTCCATACCTGCTTCCCTCTGTCTCTTGTTTCAAACTGCACTCTTCCCTACCTCCTAGGATCTGGGATTACTTCAATGCACTGCTCACCCTGGCATAAGTAAGCGCGTTCTAATCCTGGACCAAAGCTCTTAAGTCTCAGAATGAAAGAAAAGAAATTTTTTAGATTCAAAAACTGGTTTTCAGTAACTTGCAAATGCCAGTGTCTTTAAGGAACAGCAACAATAAACTGTTAAATTACATGATGTCAACAATGACTGCTTGCTAGAGTAGTCACTTCAACAAACAGATAAAAATCTAAGGATGTGAGATTCAAGCATAGATTCAAGCCTCTGTCACATACTACTATATATGAAGGAAATTCTCAAAAGAAGAGGAAAGGGCAGGGAGATACTGCATAAATGCTCTAATACTAACATCTTCTCATTTGGCCTTAGGAAGTATTGTTGAAGAGCCTAGTACAATACAGGCCCCAGGTCGGGACTGCCAGGATCTGTTATTAGAGTGCTATACAAAAGCTATGGGGGAGGGAAATAAAAATTTCAAGATTAAAAACAATCTAAGCTGGGGGCAGTGGCTCACACCTGTAATCGAAGCACTCTGAAAGGCAGAGGAGAGGGATTGCCTGAGCCCAGGGGTTCGAGACCAGCCTGGGCAACTTGGCAAGACCTCATCTCTACAGTAAATCAAAACATTAGCCAGGAGTGAGACTTTGATTCAAACAAACGAACAAAAAACCCCAAAACAATCTAATTTCTACTAGGCTTTAGCTCACCTCAAATCTAAACACAGCATCAAACCACGAGTTATGTTGAGTTTGCAAAGTTCGACATATATTTATTTCTATATTTAGTAAGTATCATTTATTGATCTTTCACTATCTTCTACAGTGAAACCTAAGATCACTGATAAACAAGATGAGAAAGGACAAAAATAACTTGTAGCAGAAACTCCATTTAAAAACAGAAGAGTGGGCCAGGCACAGTGGCTCACATCTATAATCCCAGCACTTAGGGAGGCTGAGGTGAGAGGGTTGCCTGAGCCCATGTGTTCGAGACCAACCTGGGGAACTTGGCGAGATTTTATCCCTACAATAAATTCAAAAATTAGCTGGGCGTGGTGGCACATGCCTATAGTTCCAGCTACTTGGAAGGCTGAGGGGGAGGATCGCCTGAGCCCAGCAGGTTGAGGCTGCAGTGGCCATGAGTGTGCCATTGCCCTCCAGCCTGGGCATCAGAGTGAGACTCAAAAAAACAAACAAAAAAACCCAGAAGAGTGGCATTTGCATTTTATACACTGTCTCTAAGAAGAATAAATAGGCCGGGCTCAGTGGCTCAGCCTGTAATCCCAGCACTTTGGGAGGCTGAGGCAAGTGAATTGCCTGAGCCAATGGGTTTGAGACCTACCCAGGCAACCTGGTGAGACCTCGTCTCTATAATAAATCAAAAATTTGTCAGGCGTGGTAGTGCGCGCCTGTAGTTCTGGCTACTTGTAAGGCTGAGGCAGAAGGATCGCCGGAGCCCAGCAGGTCGAGGCTGCAATGGCAGGAGCGTACCACTGCACTCCAGGCTGGATGACAGGGTGAGACTCCAACTCAAAAAAAAAAAAGAATAAATACATTCTAGAGAGCTTCTCCAAAAAGAAAAATAGTGTCAGAAAAACTAAAAGAATAAATATCAAGTTGGGCCTTATTTCCTCTCTCACATAAAGTTTCACTCACCAAAATCTTCTTAATTTTTATCATTTATCCAGGTCATCTTCTAAGTCCAAATAAGCTGGCATTTTTAGGGCCTGAATTTCAAGGTAGCAGCCAAATTAAAATTCTAAAACAAATGGGAGAGAGAGAGAGAGAAAGTAAAGTCATGGTATTACATAGAAATTACAGAGATGACCTATGAGAGAGGACCCAAAAAAACCTTGAATCATCTTTTGGAGGGTGAGTGCCTTGCAGGACAGGCTTCCCCCACTAGGTAAGTGTTCTAGGACTCCATCAGCATCAATGTACCAGCTAGCATTGTTGTGAGAGGCTGCATTGAGAAACATCTTGAGCTGTGACAAACAGGTGATTTGCTCTTCCACCATGACAATGCACCTATCCACACCGTGCTGAGTGTTCAGCAGTTTTTTGCCAAAAATAGCATGACTCTTGTGCCCCATCTTTCCTATTCACCCTATCTCACCCTGAGTGACTTTTTTTGTTTGTTTGTTTCCATAGAAGAAAAAAAATCCTCAAAGGGATACACTTTTCCAATGTGGAGGAGGTGAAACAAAAAAATGGCAGAAGCACTAAAACGCATCAAAATTGATGAGTTCAAAAACTGTTTTGAGCAATGGAAAAAGTGTCTCAATAGTGTACTGCATCAGACAGAGAGTACTTGAAAGTGTATGAAGTTTAAACATATAAAATAAATACACATTTTTTAGTAAATAAATTCCAGGTTTTTTTTAGGTCCCTCTTGTATTTTTTGTAACAGAAGTCAATGCAATTATATCACAAGTTATTAAGTTAGCGTTGGCATCTTTAGAGGCTGCTAAAATAGAGTTTTAATTAAATCTACAATAGTTATCTTTTTTTGAGCATTTAGAGTGTAAAAGCAAAACCCAGAGATTTACACTAGCTTCACTTAAGAATCAAAACCTGGGACCCCTAAGCTTGAAAGTCCTCCCTATGCCTTCATTCTGTCAAGTTAAAATAAATTAACATCATGTTGGAAGGTTCAGGCAGAAGGATCGCCTAAGCCCAGCAAGTGCATGCTGCAGTGGCCGTGAGCATGCCACTCTACTCCAGCCTGGGCTACAAGAGTGAGACTCCAACTCAAAAACAAAACAAAACAAAACAAAATCATGGCACACTGTTTGCATATACTTGGAGCAAAAACCAAAATATTCTGTACACACATTTGAAAGATTCACTTTGCTAACAGAATTTCAAATTTAGTTTTTAAACTTCACAAAGTACAGGTTTAAGTTTTTTTCAATTTTATCTATAATATCTATGCATTATATTTTTAAATTAAATGTTCAGTTTAAGTTCTAAAGCATTTTTTATTGTAGACATAAAACTTGTGAATGGAGCTGGTACAGTGGTGCACACCTGTAGTCCTGTTACTCAGGAGGCTGAAATGAAAGGACCACTTGAGCCCAGGCGTGTAAATCCAGCCTGGGCAAGACAGTTGGATCCACCTTTAAAGGAATAAAATATTTTTCAGTATGCATGAAAATTTGGCTGGGCGCGGTGGCTCACATGTATAATCCCAGTTACTGGGAAGGATGAGGTGGGACGATCACTTGAGCCCAGGAGGTTGAGACTACAGTGAACCAGAATTGAGTCACTGTACTCCAGCCTGGGTGGGAGTGAGACCCTGCCCTTAAAAAAAAAAAAAGTGCTGGGCATGGTGGCTCATGCCTGTATTCCTAGCACTTTGGGAGGCAGAGGCAAGAGGACTGCCTGAGTCCAGGGGTTCAAGACCAGCCTGGCGAACTTGGTGAGACCTTGTCTCTACAATGAATCAAATAAATTAGCCAGCCAGGTGTGGTGGTGCGCATCTGCGATTCCAGCTACTTGGAAGGCCAAGGTGGAAGCACCCAGCAGGTCAAGCCTGAGTTGGCCGTGAGCATGCCACTGCACTCCAGACTGGGAGACACAGTGAGACGCTGACTCAAAAAAAAAAAGAAAAAGAAAAGTACATTAATTTCGGCAAGCTTCAAAAAAAAAATTCAGACCAAAGAGCAAACAAGGAGGGAGGACGCTCCACAGCTCGCAGACAGCACCACTGCCTCCATCCTTGCCACCTGCGGGTGAGGAAGAGAGCAGACAGGCTGTTTCTGCATGCCCACAGGTCTAATGTCTAGACACTTGTCCCCACAGCTCTCTATCAGGCCGGTTTCTTGGTACCACACAGCTGCTCTGCCTGCCTAAACACTATAGCTGTGGCTCAGGGTTCCCTTGAGGACCCAGCCTGCAGAGGTCTCTGTCTGGTTAACCTGAATGCAGCTATTGCCGCCTCTGCCACTGCAACCTGTAGGTCAGGGAAAGAATGGGGTGTCAGGGCACTAAAAGAAGTCAGTAGAATATGAGCAATGGATCCTAACCAGAATGAAAATGTCCCTAATGGCACATACAGAATTCAGAATATGATGGCAAAGAGACACAGTGAGATCCCAAAGAAAATGCATACCCAAAGCAAACAGGCCACAAAAACAGTCCAATAAGTGAAACGTGACTTGGAGCCAGGCTCGGTGGCTCAGCCTGTAATCCCACGCCTTTGGGAGGCTGAGGTGAATGGGTTGCCTGAGCCTGCGGGTTCGAGACCCGCCTGGGCAACTTGGCGAGACCTTATCTCTACAATAAATTAAAAAAAAAAATTAGCAGGGTGTGGTAGCACGTGCCTGTAGTTCCAGCTATGTGGAAGGCTGAGGTGGAAGGATCACCGGAGCCCAGCAGGTCAAGGCTGCGGTGGCCGGGAGTGGCCACTGCACTCCAGTCTGGGTGACAGGGTGAGACTCCAACTCAAAAAAAAAAAAAAAAAAAAGGTGAGTTGGGTATCCTAAGAAAGAACCAAACTAAACTTCTAGAAATTAAGAATTTGCTTCAGAAATTTTAAGACAAGTCCTTTTTTTGTTTCCTTTTTTAGAGATGAGGTCTTGCTATGTTGCCCAGGCTGGTCTTGAACCCCAGGGCCTCAGGCAATCCTCTCACTTCTGCCTCCCAAAATGCTGAGATTACAGGCATGTGCCACTGTGCCCAGCTAAGATAAGGCTTAACAGTATACTTGACTAAGCAGAAGAAAGAATATTAGAACTTGAGGACCGGCTGGGCGCAGTGACTCAAGCCTGTAATCTCAGCACTTTAGGAGGCCGATGTGAAAGGATTGCCTGAGCCCATGGGTTCGAGACCAATTCGAGACTGGGCAACATGGTGAGACCTCGTCTCTACAATAAATCACAAAATTAGTCAGGCACGGTAGCGTGTGCCTATAGTTCCAGCTACTTGGAAGGCTGAGGCAAATGGATTGCCGGAGCCCAGGAGGTCGACACTTGGGTGGCCGTGAGCGTTCTACCTCACTCTATCCTGGCAATGGAGTGAGACTCTGACTCAGAAAAAAAAAAAAAAAAAGAACTTGAGGACCAATCCTTTGAATTAAACCAGTCAGACAAAAATAAGAAAAAAATCTAAAAATGAACATAATCTTCAAGAATTATGAGATTGTGTAGAGACCAAATCTATATTTGACTGACATTCCTTAGAGAGAAGGAAAAAATAAGGATAATCTGGAATAAGCTTTTCAAGATATTATCCAAGAAAAGTTCCCCTATCTTGCCATGAAGATATAAGAAATTCAGAGAACTCCTGTGAGGCACTATATGTGACAACCATCCCAAGGCACATAGCAGCAGACTAACCAAGTTCAGCATGAAGGAAAAATCTTATAAACAGCTAGAGAAAAGAGACAGACTACTTACCAAGAGAGATCCATCAGAATAGCAGCAGAACTCTCAGCAGAAACCATATAAACCAGAAAAGACTGGGGCCCATTTTTAGCATTCTTAAAGAAAAGCAATGCCAGCCAAGGTTTCTTTCTTTCTTTCTTTCTTTTTGAATTGGAGTCTCATTCTGTTGCCTAGGGCTGGAGTGCGGTGGCACACTCATGGCCACCCCAGCGCTGGCCTGCTGGGCTCCAGTGATATTTCCGCCTCAGCCTTCCAAGTAGATGAACTAAAGGCACACGGTACCATGCCTGGCTAATTTTTGATTTATTATAGAGATGAGGTCTCGCCAAGTTGCCCACGCTGATCTTGAACCCGTGGGCTCAGGCAATCCACTTGCCTCCACCTCCCAAAGTGCTGGGATTACAGGCTGAGACACTGAACCCAACCTAGCCAAGAATTTCTTAACTCAACAAAATAAGCATCGTAAACAAAGGAGAATTAAAGTCCTTCCCAAATAAGCAAATGCTAAGGGAATTTGTTACCTGCAGACCACCATTACTAGAGATGGTCAAGGGAGTTCTAAACATGGAAATGAAAGAATGATACCACCTAACACAACAGTACATAGGTTGCAAACCTTACAAATCAACCATAAAACTGAACACAAAGCAATTTCTTAATAACCATATGACAGGAATAAACCCTTACATAACAATAGTTAGCCTGAATGTTAACAGCCTAAACATGCCACTTAAAAGGCACAGAGTTCTCATCAACAAGAGTACTTGCATAATCAACGTTTGTATACCTAACCCTGAAGTACCCCACAACTTTTTGGAGTTGGAGTCTCATGCTGTCACCCAGACTGGAGTGCAGTGGCAGCACCCAGTCACCGCAACCTCGACCTGCTGGGGTCCAGCGATCCTTCCCACCTCAGCCTTCCAAGTAGCTGGAACTACAGGCGCGCGCTACCACGCCTGGCTAATTTTTTTTTGATTTATTGTAGAGATGAGGTCTGGCCGAGTTGCCCAGGTGGGGCTTGTACCCGCGGGCTCAGGCAATCCACTCACCTCAGCCTCCCAAAGCATGGGATTACAGGCTGAGCCACCGAGCCTGGCTTACCCTACATCTTTAAAATTAAAAAAATTAAAAAAAAAAAAAGGCACAGAGTGCTGGGTGCAGTGGCTCAAGCCTGTAATCTGAGCACTTGTGAAGGCAGAGGCGAGAGGACTGTCTGAGTCCAGGGGTTCAAGATCAGCCTGGGCAACTTGGCAAGACCTTGTCTCTACAATAAATCAAAAAATTAGCCAGGCATGGTGGCATGTGCCTGTAGTTCCAGCTACTTGGAAAGCTGAGGAGGAAGAATAGCCTGAACCCAGAATGTCGAGGCTGTGATTGAGAGCATGCCACTGCACTCCAGCCTGGGTGACAGAGTGAGACTCTGACTCAAAAAAAAGGCATAGAGTGACAAACTTGATTAAAAGACAAGAATCATCCCTCTGCTGTCTTTAGAAACCCCACTTAACTTCTAATGGAATGGAGAAAGATCTTCTATGCAAATGGAAAATTTTAAAAAGAGCAGAGGTTGCTACTCTTTATCAGATTAAAAAAAACTTTAAAACAGAAGAGGTATAAAAAGACAATGAAGGGTACTAAATAATGATAAAGGGTTCAATCCAACAACAAGAAATATTATCTTAAATGTATATGCACTCATCATAGGAGCTCCCAGATTTATAAAACAATTTCTATTTTACCTAAGAGAGGACATAGACAGCCATACAATAATAGTAGGGGACTTCAACACTCTGCTAGCAGTTTTAGACAGATAACCGAGGCATAAAACTAACAAAGAAATCTGGAACTTAAATTTGACACTTGGGCAATCAGATCTAACAGACATCTACAGAACACTCTACCCAACAACCACAGAATATATATTCTTCTCATCAGCACATGGAACATACTCTAAGATCAACCACATACTTGGACATAAATCAAGCTTGAATAAATTCCAAAAAGTAGAAATCATATGAAGCATCTTCTTGGACCACAGCAGAATAAAAGTAGACATCAACAGCAAGAAGAACTCCCTAATATACATACAAATACCTAGAAATTAAAATATACAAATACCTAGAAATTAAACAATTTGCTCTGACTTTTTTTTGGTAAATAATGAAATTAAAACAGAAACAAAAAGATTCTTAGAAAAAAATGAAAATAAAGACACTATATACCAAAACTCCTGGATTGCCATTAAAGAGGTGCTGAGAGGGAGGTTTATAGTATTATACACTCATATCCTGAAAACAGATCTCAAATAACAGTATAATGTTGCAACTAAGAGAATTGAAAAAAACAAGAACAAACTAAATCCAAAGCTAACAGAAGAAAATAAATAACCAAAGCCAGGCAGAACTAAACAAAAATGAGACCAAACAACAACAACAACAAACCTATACAAAGGATCAATGAACCAAATAGCTGGTTCTTTGAAAAGATAAACAAGACTGATAAATCCCTGGCCAGATTAACCAAAAAGAGAGTAAGAGTGAGAGAGAGTGAGAGGCAATCCAAATAAATACAATCAGAAACAAAAAAAGGTGATGTTACAACTGATCCTGAATACAAAAGATAAACAGAGACTACTATAAACATCTGTATGTATATAAACTAGAAAATGTAGAGGAAACGGATACATTCTTGGAAACACACAATCTCCCAAGATTGAAACAGGAAGAAACAGAAACCTTAACAGACCAATAACAAGTCACAAAATTGATTCAGTAATTTAAAAAAAAAAATCTACCTATCTAACTAAAAAATCTATCTAACTAAAAAAGCACCAGACCAAATGGATTTACAGCTGAATTCTAACAGACACACAAGGAAGAGCTGATACCAATCCTACTGAAAGTATTCCAAGCAATCAAGAAGGAAGGACACCTCCCTAACTCATTCCATGAAGCCAATATCATCCTGATACCAAAAAACGGAGAAGACATAAGAGAAAGAAAATTATAGGTCTTTATCACTGATGAACATAGCTGCAAAACTCTTCAAAAAAATACTAGCAAACCACATGCAACAGCACATTACAAGGATCATTCATCATGACCAGGTGGGCTTTATTCCTGGGATGCAGGGCTGGTTCAACGTATGCAAACCAACAAATGTAATCCACCACATAAAATGAAGTAAAATCAAGAACCACATGATTATCTCAACAGATGCAGAAAAAGTATTTGATAAAATCCAACATCTCTTTGATAATAAAAATCCTTAAGCATCTAGGCATCAAAGGACCATTCCTTAAAAATAGTGAGAGTCATCTATAGGCCGGGCTTGGTGGCTCAGCCTGTAATCCCAGCACTCTGGGAGGCCGAGGTGAGTGGATTGCCTGACCCCGCAGGTTTGAGACCAGCCTGGGCAACTTGGCAAGACCTCATCTCTACAATAAAATAAAAAGTAGCTGGGCGTGGTAGCGCACGTCTGTAGTTCCGGCTACTTGAAAGGCTGAGGAGGAAGGATTGCCGGAGCCCAGGAGGTAGATGCTGGGGTGGCCATAAGCATGCATGCCACTGCACTCTAGCCTGGGCAAAGGAGTGAGACTCCAACTAAAAAAAAAGAGTCATCAATAACAAACCCACAGCCAACATCATACTTAACAAGCAAAAGCTGGTTATCCTTTAGAAATAGAACAAAACAAGGATGCTCAAACTCACCACTCCTATTTAACATAGTACTAGAAGTCCTAGCCAGAGCAGTCAGTTAAGAGGAAGAAATAAGTGATATTCAGATAAGAAAAGAGGGAGTTAAATTACCTCTTTTCACAGATGATGCAATTCTATACCTAGAAAATCCAAAATTCCACCAAAAAAATTCTAGCACTGATAAATGACTTCAATAAAATTTCAGGCTACAAAATCAATGCTCAAAAATCCATCTGCCTTTCAGGCACAGTCGCAGCACTTTGGGAGGCTGAGGTGAAAAGATTGCCTGAGCCCACGGGTTTAAGATTAGCCTGGACAACATGGTGAATCTTGTCTCTACAATTAAAAAAAAAAAATTAGCTGGCCATGGTGGCACAATGCCTGTAGTTCCAGCTACTTGGAAGGCTGAGGCAGAAGGATCGTCTGAGCCCAGCAAGTCGAGGCTGCAGTGGCTGTGAGCAGTGGGCCACTGCACTCCAGCCTTGGTGACAGAGTGTGACTCTGACTCAGGGAAAAAAAAAACAACCCAAAAAACCATATGCCAATAACAAACAGGCTGAGAACTCAATAAAAATGCAATCCCATTCACAATACACACACACACACACACACACACACACACACACACACACACACACAAATAAAAGAGGTGAAAGATCTCTGCAAGAACTGCAAAACACTGCTGAAAAAAAAAATCAAAGATGAGGCAAATTTCCATATGCCAACAACTTAGAGGCTGAAAACCCAATAAAATATGCAACCCTCTTCACAATAGCCCTCCTCCCCCCAAACACACACCTTGGAATACATCTAATCAAAGAGGTGAAAGATCTCTACAATGAAAACTACAAACACTGCTGAAAAAAATCAAAGATAAGGCCAGGTGAGTGGCTCACACTTGTATTTCCAGCACTTTGGGAGGTTGAGGTGAGAGAATTGCCTGAGCCCAGGAGTTTGAGACCAGTCTGTGCAACATAGTGAGACTTCATCTGTATTCAAATAAACAAACAAACAAAAATCAATAATGATCAAACAAAAAAATAGAAAAACATCCCATACTCATGGTCTGGAAGAATCAGTATCAAGATGTCCATACTGCCTAAAGCAATTTCTATCAAACTACCAGCATCATTTTTCACAGACTTAGAAAAGACAATATTTATATTAATGTGGAAGCAAAAAAGAGCCCAAACAGACAAAGCAATCCTAAGCAAAAAGAACAAAGCCAGAGGAATCACATTGCCATACTTCAAACTTTAACACAAGGCTACAGTAACCAAAGCAGCATGGTACGGGTACAAAAATAGACACATAGAGAAATGGAACAGAATAGAGAACCTAAAAACAAAACCACTGACCTACAACCAACTCATCTTTGACAAAGCTAACAAAAACACTGGGGAAAGGATATCCTATTCAACAAATGGTGCTGGGGAAACTGGTTAACTATATGCAGAAGAATGAAGCTGTACCCCAATCTTTCACCATATATAATAATTAACTCAAAATGGAATAAAAACCCCCCAAACTATAAACATTTTAGGAGAAGAAAAGCTAGAAAAAACTCTCCTGGACATCAGCCTAGGCAACGAATTCTTCAACAAGCCCTCAAAAGCAAAAACTACAGAAACAAAATTGACAAGTGAGACCATATCAAGTTTTTTTAAAAAGCCTCTGCACACCAAAAGGAGCCATCAACAGAGTAGAGTCAACCCACAGAAAGGGAGAAAATATTTGCAAACTATGCATCTGACAGAGCCCTAATGTCCAGAAGCTATAAGGAACTCAAATGAATTGACTGGAGAAAAAAAAATCAAATAACTCCATTAAAAAGTGGGCAAAAGACATGAATAGACACTTCTCAAAGGACATCACACAAGCAGCCAAGAAGAATACACAAAAATGCTCAACATCACTAATTATCAGAGAAATACAAACGAAAAACCACAATGAGATTCCATCTCACACTAGTTAGAATGGCTATTATTAAAAGGCAAAAAACAACAGATGTTGGCAAGGCTGAGGACAAAAGGGAATCCTCATATACTGTTGGTGGAAATGTAAGCTAGTAGTTCAGGCCCTGTGGAAAGCAGTTTGGAGATTTCTCAAAGAACTAAAAATAGATTTACCATTCAACCCAGCAATCCCACTATTGAGTATAAACCCAAAGGAGCATAAATCATTCCACAAAAAAGACACCTGCACTTGTATATTTATCACAGCACTATTCACAAAAGCAGAAACATGGAGCCAACATAGCTGCCCAACAACAGTGGACTGGATAAAGAAAATGTAGTACATGCACATCATGGAATACTACACAGTCATAAAAAAGAATGAAATCATGTCATTTTCGGCACCATGGATGAAGCTGGAGGTCATCATTCTAAGCGAATTATCACAGAAACAGAAAACTGAACACAGCATGTTCCCACGTATAAGAGGGAGCTAAATATCAGGCACACACGGGCAAAATGATTGCAGCAACAGACACTGGGGACTACTAAAGGGGAGAAAGAGGGGTGATAAGGGTTGAAAAATCACCCATTGGGTCCCATGCTTATCACCTGTGGTGCAGGCTCAACAGATGTCCAAACCTCACCATCATGCATTATACCTATGTAACAAACCCACACTTAATTCTAAATAAAACTGAATTTGAAATAAAATACACAGCTTGATTTAAAAAAAGAAAAAAATTCTTAATAGCTTAGGCATTATGATTTTACCTTATTGTCAAATACTGATTTTAGAATCTTGAAGTTTTAGATGAATATATGTACTAGTAGTTAATAAGTAATTATTAGAGAATATCACTATCCCTTAATTATCTTTTCATTTAAGAAAAAGGTACTTTTAAGCCTCTATGAAGCATCAGCAAAAATTAGCCATAAAAGAAAAGCCACAAAGAAAACCTCAATAAAACCAAAAAGTAAACAGGACAGTCTAATATTCTGATGATAATGCACTAAAATTATAAATTTAAACAAAATCAAGAAACAAAGTCCTTTCCACCTAAAACAACAGCAAAACCTTTAAATTAAATTAGTAAAGAAATACAAATCAAAATATAGAATTTCTAGAAAACAATAATAAGGAAAATACTACATAAAGGAGCCTAAAGAACATAGCCAAACAAGGAAAAAAAAATATCACAGCCATAAATACTTGCATCAGGAACAACAACAAAAAAAAAAAAAGAAAAGAAATGAGTTAAACACCTGACTCAAGATTAGAAAAAAACCCCAATAAAGTGAACTCAAAGAAAGCAAAATAAAGGAATTAACACAGATAAAAGCAGAAATCAATTAGTAAACAGAAAAGCAGCAGAACTAATAAATCCAAGAAGTGTTACATGGGGGAATAGCAATAAAACAGTTAAATAACTAAATTAATCTAATAAAATAAAAAGGGAGGAAGTCCAAATCTATAAAATAAAATTTAAAAAGCCATAGAAACAAAGGGAAAACAAAGAAAATTAAAAGGAACACCGAGAATATTTTGGTCAATCTTTTCGTTCATAGCTATGCAAATATGCTAATGCCCCTAAAGCACAACACACAATTTAATGGGAAATACCATCAAGCCTTTAAAGAGCAGGCAAGTCTAATGAAAGTCTGAAACGTTATAAAGAAAGAAAAGTTCTTACTACTTTTTGTGATCAAATACAACATGAATACTAAAAGCAGAGATGATACAAACTTCAAGCAGAAAGCTACAGACCAACTTCTCTCTGTCTCCAGCAATTCTCCCAAGTAGCTAGGACTACAGGCATGCATCACCAGATCTAACTAATTTCTTTTATTTTTATATGTTGAGTCTCACTATGTTGCTCAGGCTTAGCCCACTCTCTTAAATTGCTCAGTTTCTTACACTGATATAAAATTCTAAATCAAATTTTAAATAGAATATGACAGTACACAAAAAGAAAAACAATGTATTATAATCAAATGGAGCCTGTTCTAGAATGCAAGGAAGGCTTGGTATTTGGAAACTAAGGGAAAAAGTTATGTGAGCATTTGCACAGACATTAAAAAGTCATTTGACAATATTCAACAACTCTTCTTGATAATTTTAAAGTCCTCAAATAGGCATATATAAATACTTCTTTAACATAACAAAATACATCTTCTCAGTCCAAAAGTCAGCAGCTTGCTTAATGGGGAAAAACTAGAGGCATTTATCATACAAAAACACATACAAATGACGTGTTCTTAAATATGTATAAGAGGTACCAAGTCACTGAAATTAAACAAGAGAAATAAGGGTATAAAACTTGGAAAAAAGGATATAAAACTATCACTGTTTGCAGATGATAAAATCTTAGAAAAACCAACCAAGAAACTATAAAAATAAGAAAAATCAGCAAAGTAACATGGTACAAAATTACTATACAAAAAACAGTAGCTTTTATTACATATGCAACAGCCAATAGGTAGAAAAAAGATCTTATTTATAATAGTAACAAAAAATATAAAATACTTAGGAATGGACTAAAGAGAAAGGTAGAGGGAACTACGAGAAGCCATTTAAAAATACTTATAAAGGACACAAATACAAAAAAAGACTTGAACGAATAAAATGATATTCCAAGTTCTTGTACAAAAAGATTCATTAATGTTAATTCTCCATCATTTATAATTTAACAACATCTATTGAAAATGTCAACTTTGTTTTGAGTCAAGAGTCTCACTCTGTTGCACAGGCTGGAGTACAAGTAGCATGCTCCTGACCACCACAACCTGGACCTGCTGGGCTCAGGCAATCCTTCTGCCTCAATCTTCCAAGTAGCTGAAACTACAGGTGTGTGCCACCATGCTCAGCTAATTTTTCTTGATTTACTGTAGAGATGAGATCTCACCAAGTTCCCCAGGTTGGTCTCGAAACCCTGGGCTCAGGTAATCCTCTTACTTCAGCCACCCTAAGTGCTGGGATTACAGGCATGAGCTGCCACACCCAGTCAAACTTTTTTTTTTTTTTTGAAATAGACAAGCTGACTCTAAAGTTCATATGTAAATAAAAATTATCAAGAAAAGTCTGAAAAATAAGATCACTGAAAGAGACAAGTCCTATCAGATATTAAACATATCATCAAGTCTCAATAGTTAAAACTATGTGGTATTTGCATATAAATGGATGGGAACCAATGTAACAAACTAGAAATTCCAAAAATTGACCAAAATGCATATAGAATTTTAATAACGCATAAAGGTGAAGGGAAAAAACCGATTTTTCACTAGATTGTATTGGGACTAGGTAGACAACTAGAAAAAGCTAAAAATAGATTTAAACCTCACATTATCTTTCAGGATAACTCCAAATGGACCAAAAACTACAAAGTAATAAATGAAATCTTAAACATATTACAAGAAAGTACAGAAGAAATTTTTGCACGCTTGGAGCGGTAAAGGTTTTTCTAACTATGACTCAAAATCTAAAGCCATAAAAGAAAAGATTGATAAATTCACACACAAGAAGACCAATTATGCAAAGCAAAATACATTATAAGTAAAAAACAAAAAACAACCCCAATACCAAAGTAAGAAAAAATAATCTGTAACCACATCACTGATAGATGAACAAACCTCCCCATTTAGAAACATATGGAACCAGGCACATTAGCAAACACTTGTTATTCCAGACTTTGAGAGGACAAGGTGGGAGGCCAGGAGTTTGAGACTAGCTTGGATAACATAGCAATGCCTCATCTCTAGAATAAAATTTGGCTGGTCTGAGTGCAGTGGTGTTTACAACTAGTTGATCACAACCAGTTACAGATTTCTTTGTTTTTGCCCCACTCCCACTGTTTCACTTGACTAGCCTTTAAAATATATATAGGAAAAACATACATATACAGGTATGTATATATATGTGCTTATATGGACATATAAAAAGTACAACAATTTGGAGAAGTTATTGTGTCTAAAAATGGACACAGGATATGATCAGAAAATTCACAAAAAAGGAAATACAAATGAACATTAAACATATGGAAAGATGTTCAACCTCACACATAAGGAAAAAAACAATTGTTACTCATCAGTTTAGCAAAAATTTAAAAATTTGTTAAGGCACTGACTTGGCAAGATTATGAAGAAACACTTTTATTCATTGTTGTTGGTAGTGTAAATTGGTATAAATAACATAAGCAATTAGGTAATATCTATCAAAATTACAACTATAAGCCAAGAGTGGTGGTGTATGCCTATAGTCCCAGCTACTAGGGAGGCTGAGGTGGGAGGACTGTTTGAGGTCAGGAGCTTGAGATAATAGTGTGCGATGATCATACCTGTCAATAGCCACTGCACTCCAGCCTGGGCAACATAGTAAGATCCCATCTTAGAAAAAAGCTACAATTACATATACCATTAATCTAGCAATTCCACTTCTGGATAGTGATCTTAGAGATATATCTATCACCATAAAGATGATACAGTACCAGGGTTATTACAGCATTGTGTGTAATAGCAAAAGACAGGAAAATGCCCAAATGCCCATTGATAGGGACTGATTAAATTATGGCACATCAGCTGGGCATGGTGGCTCATACCTGTAATCCCAGCACTTTCGGAGGTGAAGGCAAGAGGATTGCCTGAGTCCAGGCGTTTGATACCAGCCTAGGCAACTTGACAAGACCTGGTCTCCAAAATAAATCAAGAAAAATTAGTTAGAAAAACCTTTCCCACTCCAAGGCATGCCTGTAGTTCCAGCTACTTGGAAGGCTGAGGCAGAAGGATCGCCTGAACTCAGTAGGTCAAGGCTGTGGTGTGGTGGCTGAGCGTGCCGCTGTACTCCAGTCTGGGTGACAGAGTGAGACTCTGATTCAGTAAGTAAATAAATAAATAAACAAACAAACAAACAAACAAAGTATAACACCAAATGCTATCACAAAAAAAATTACTGGACAGGAAGTCCCATAAAGGTACAAAATAAACATGATATTATTAATAATACATATTAATCACTCTCACCTTCATCTACATACTATGAGCAGTTTTGCTAATAGACTCTGCCATTAATTTAATGCTTTGAACCTTCCTATTAAGGGTTTTTTACACCAGGACAAGAAGTAATACACCCTTAAAAAAAAGGACACTAAAAAGTTAAAAGACTAGACTATGTCAATATTTGGCAAATGCAAAAGGAGAGCAAGAGCAGCATACTGAACTAAGTAGAACTCAAGACAAAAAACCACCAAACACCTAGAGAACAATTTTATATTGATAAAAATACAATTTTTACAAAGATACAGTATTAATGGACTTCATATAATACTTTTTGAAAAGTAAATTATGAAGGGCGAAAACCTAAGGCTAAGAAATTAACAAACACAAATGTAGTGAGGGATTTTTAGCAAAAATATGGCTATCACTCCAAGACTGCTCAAGTAAGTAAAAATATATACATAAAGATATAGAGGATATAAGGACTTTTACCCTCAGAGAATACACTTTTATTTTCTAACAGCTATGAAATAATTTCAAAAACTGATCATATATTACAATATATACACACATATACCCTACACAGCTCACACTAACTACAATTCAACAGAGCTAGAAATTAATAAATATTAAAAGTTTTAAATTAAAAAGTCCAAGCATTTGGAATTTTTTTTTTTTTTTTTTGAGTTGGAGTCTCACTCTGTTGCCCAGAGTGCTGGAGTGCAGTGGCACGCTCACAGCTATCGCAGCCTCAACCTGCTGGACTCAGGCGATCCTTCTGCCTCAGCCTTCTAAGTAGCTGGAACTATAGGCATGTGCCACGACATCTGTCTAATTTTTTGGTTTATTGTAGAGACGCGGTCACAACATGTTGCCCAGGCTGGTCTTGAATCCCTGAGCTCAGGCAATCCTCTCGCCTCTGCCTCCTAAAGTGCTGGGATTACAGGCATGAGCCACCACGTCAGGCCAGCACTCAGAAAAAAAATTTTTTTTTTGAGTTGGAGTCTCACTCTGTCGCCCAGACTGGAGTGCAGTGGCTGCTCCCAGCCACCGCAGCCTCGACCTGCTGGGCTCCGGCGATCCTTCCGCCTCAGCCTTCCAAGTAGCTGGAACTACAGGGACGTGCTACCATGCCAGCTAGTTTTTGATTTGTTGTAGTGATGAGATCTCGTCAAGTTGCCCAGCTGGGTCTCGAACTCGCGGACGCAGGCAATCCACTCACCTTGGCCTCCCACAGTGCTGGGATTACAGACAGAGCCACCGAGCCCGGCCTGAAATTTTTTTTTTTAAATTGGAGTCTCACTGTCGCCCAGACTGGAGTGCAGTGGCCACTCCCGGCCACCACAGCCTCGACCTGCTGGGCTCCGGCGATTCTTCCACCTCAGCCTTCCAAGTAGCTGGAACTACCACGCGCTACCATGCCCAGCTAATTTTTTTGATTTATTGTAGAGATGAGGTCTCACCTGCCCAGGCGGGTCGCCGCGAGCTCAGGCAATCCACTCACCTCAGCCTCCCAAAGGCGCGGGATTACAGGCTGAGCCACCAAGCCCGGCCACTTAGAAATTTTAAAAGCATTACACTGCATAACTTTTGGACCCAAAGGGCAAATGCATAATACAATTGTAAAAGTTTTTTTAAAGAAAAACTTTATGAAGATAGCAAATTGGTGATCTAACTAGGTCACACCTTTATTATGAAATACTATATAGTCACTAAAATGCTGTACAAAAGAATATTAAAACTGCTGTAAAATTCAACCAACCAACATTAAAGACATAGGAACTTTGTAGCTCCAGCGATCCTTCCACCTCAGCCTTCCAAGTAGCTGGAACTACAGGCGCGCACTCCCTTGCCCAGCTAATTTTTGATGTATTGTAGAGACAAGGTCTTATCAAGTTGCCCGGGTGAGTCTCGAATCCGCAGAGCTCAGGCAATTCACTCACCTCGGCCTCCCAAAGTGCTGGGATTACAGGCTGAGCCACCGATCCAGGCGTTTTGTTTGTTTGTTTGTTTTTAAAGAAACAGGGTCTTGCTTGTTGGCCAGGCTGGAGGAGGGATCATAGCTCACCTTAACCTTGGACCCTTGGGTTCAAACAATCCTCCCACCTCAGTTTCCCATGTAGCTAGGGTTAAAGGCATGCGCCAACATGCCCACCTAACTTAAACTTTTTTTTTGGTAGAGATGGGGGTCTTACTACATTGCCCAGGCTGGTCACAAACTCCTGGCCCTCAGCATCCCAAAATGCTGTGATTACAGGTGTGAGCCACCTAGCCCAGCTACCATAAGCATTTTTGAAGAAAAAAAAGATTTTGGAAAAGCTGGAAAAATATTTCATCAAAATGCTCACAATGCTACATCTGGATGGTGAGATTGTGGATGACCCTGTTTTTAGTTTTTTATTGATAAAATTCACATACTACACAATTTGTCCATTCAAACTATATGAATTCAATGCTTTTTCACACATTCAGTTCTATAACCATCATTATCACAATGAATTTTTGAACATTTTCAAAAAGAAACTAAAAAAGTGGCCTCCAGCAGCCACTTCCCACTTTTTTCCACCAAATCCCCTCCCAGCTTTCACTAATATAACTGTTTCTAGCGATTTGTCTGAATATTTCATACAAATGGAATCATATATATGTAGTCTCTTATGATTGGCTTTTTTCACTTAGCATAAAGTTTTTAAGGCCCATCTGTGTTGTAGCACGTAATAGTACTTCATTCTTTTTATTGCCAAATAGTTTATCTCTTTATTTTTAAATTTGTATGTATTTATGTATTTATTTTAGTTGGAGTCTCACTCTGTTGCCCAGTGTGGATCCTCATGGTCACTGTAGGCTCAACCTGCTGGGTCCAGGCAATCCTTCTGCTTCAGCCTTCCAAGTAGCTGGAACTATAGGTGCGTGCCACCACGCCCAGTTAATTTATTTATTGTAGAGGTGAGGTGTTGCCAAGTTGCCCAGGCTGGTCTAGAACTCCTGAGCTCGGGCAATCCTCTCGCCTCCACCTCCCAAAGTGCTGGGATTACAGGCATGGCCAGCATAATATCCCTTTATATGGAAATACCACATTATCCATTCATTAGTTGATGGACATTTGAATTGTTTCCACTTTTTGCTATTCTGAATAATGCTGTTATGAAAATTTGTGCCCAAGTTTTTGTGTGAACGTACATTTTCACCTTTCTTGGATATATATACAGGTTGATCATCAATATCCCCAAAATTCAACCTGAAATGCTCCCAAATCTGAAACTTTTTGATGATGCTCAAAGGAAATGCTCAATGGAACATTCTGGATTTTGGATTAGGGATGTACAACCAGTAAATAGAATGCAAATATTTCAAAATTCAAAAAGTCTGAAATTTGAAATACTTGTACTAAATATTTCAGATAAGGTATATGCAACTTGGGTGTGTATGCCTAGTACTGAAATTGCTGGGTCACATTTTAACTCTATGTTTAACCTGAGATCACGCCAGTGACTGTTTTCCAAAGCAGCTATACCACTCACATTCCCACCAGAAGTATACAAGGGTCCCAGTTTCTCCACATCCTCACCAACATTTGTTATTATCTTTCTGATTATAGTCAACCTAGTAGATGTGAAGTACTATCTCCTTGTGGTTTTGATTTGCATTATTCTGATGGCTAGTGGTGTTGAGCATATTTCCATGTTTATTGGTCATTGGCATGTTGTTTTTGTTTTGTTTTGTCTTCTTTTGAGTTGAAGTCTCACTCTGTCGCCCAGACTGGAGTGCAGTGGCTGCTCCCGGCCACTGCAGCCTCGACCTGCTGGGCTCCGGCGATCCTTCTGCCTCAGCCTTCTGAGTAGCTGGAACTACAGGCATGCACTACCATGCCAGGCTAATTTTTTTGATTTATTGTAGAGATGAGGTCTCACTATGTTGCCCAGGCGGGTCTCAAACCTGCGGATTCAGGCAATCCACTCACCTCAGCCTCCCAAAGCATGGGATTACAGGCTGAGCCACCGAGCCCGGCTGGCATGTTTTCTTTGGAGGAATAATCTATTCAAAACCTTTGCCCATATTAAAGGATCACTTGTCTTATTATTGAGTTGCAAGACTGCTTGATATATTTTAGATACAAATATCTTATCAGGTATATGACTTGCAAATATTCTCTCCCATTTTGTGAATTGCTGTGGGTGGTTTTTCATTTACTTCTCTTGTGACTATTCATTAATGACTGTAATATTTCTTTATGAGAAATTATTTTATATTTTGGGACAAAATGGTTAAGTATTTTTTAAAATTTTCATTAAATTCTCACTTTACAATATATACTTTAAAAATTCTGGTTTAAAGAGTTAAATATAAAAAATAGTCTGTAATCCCAGCACCTTGAGAGGCCGAGAAGGGAGAATTGCTTGAATCCAGGAGTTTGAGACCAGCCTAAGCAACACAATGTATACTTTAAACATTCTGGGTTAGAGTGAAATATAGCTGGGTGCGGTGGCTCAATCCTATAATCCCAGCACTTTGGGAGGCAGAGGCGAGAGGATTGCCTGAGCTCAGGGGTTCAAGACCAGTCTGAGCAACATGGCAAGACCCTGTCTCTACAATAAAATAAAATAAAATAAAATAAATTAGCCGAGCATGGTGGCACATGCCTGTGGTTCCAGTTACTTGGAAGGCTGAGGCAGAAGGATGGCCTGAGCCCAGCAGGTCTAGGCTGTGGTGGCTGTGAGCATGCCACTGCACTCCAACCTGGGTGACAGAGTGAGACTCCAACTTAAAAAAAAAAAAAAAAAAGAGCAAAATATAAAAAATGAAATCATGGTCAGATATGGAGGGTCATGCCTATAATTCCAGCACTTTGGGAGACCAAGGAGGGAAGATTGCTTGAGCCCAGGAGTTTAAATCCAGCTTAAGCAACACAGTAAGACCTGGTCTCTACAAAAAAGTTTTTAAAAGCTGGGCATGGGCCGGGCACAGTGGTTCACACCTGCAATCCCAGCACTTTGGGAGGCAGAAGCAAGAGGACTGCCTGAGTCCAGGGAGTCGAGACTAGCCTAAGCAACTTGGTGAGACCGCATCCCTACAACTTAAAACACAAAAAATGAGTTGGGTTTGGTGGCACACACCTGTAGTTTCAGTTACTTGGAAGGCTTAGGCAGAAGAATTGCCTGAGCCCAGCAGGCTGAGGCTGTACAGGCCATGAGCATGCCACTCCAACTCAAAAAAAAAGGAAAAAATAGTAACAATAAAAGCTGGGCATGGTAGCACACGCTTGTAGTCCCAGCTGCTTGAAAGGTTAAAGCAGAAGGATCACCTGAACTCAAGAGGTTGAGGCAGCAGTAAGCCATAATCATGCCACTGCACTCCTGACTGAGTGAAGTGAGACCCTGATTCAAAATAGCATATAATAAATAAAATCATAATACTATAATAATATACTGGTTATACAGTCAAATATTTTAATCAGTTCAGGAACTGTAGCTGAGTTGAACAAAATATAGTCTTGATTACATAATCATATTACTTAAAAAATTTTGCAGGTAAATGGGAATTGTATTTATAAATAACAAAAGGTTAATAAACTTAATGTTTAAAGCACTCTTAAAAATTAAGGGCCGGGCTCGGTGACTCAGCCTGTAATCCCAGCACTTTGGGAGGCTGAGGCAAGTGGATTATCTGAGCCTGCGAGTTCGAGATCAGCCCAGGCAACTTGGTGAGACCTAGTCTCTACAATACATCAAAAATCAGCTGGGCGTGGTAGCGTGTGCCTGTAGTTCTGGCTACTTGAAAGGCTGAGCGGAAGGATCGTCAGAGCCCAGCAGGTCAACGCTGGGGTGGCAGTGAGTAGTGAGTATGCCACTGCCTGGGTGACGGACTGAGACTACAACTCAAAAAAAAAAAAAAAAAAATTAAGAAAACATTAACATCCCAATAGAAAAACCAACACAAAAAAGGACAATTTATAAAACACTAAAATAATCAATAAATAAAAATTAATAAACAAATTAAAAGTTTGTTACATTTCATAAGTAATCAAAGAAAAACAAAATTAAATGTCTTGCTTCCAACCTCAAACTGGCAAAGATTTAAAACGAAATATTCAATTGTGTTAAGAGTACAATGAAATAGATGAACATTTACATCTTGCTTAAATATAAGCAAACAAATTATCTTTTACATCTTAATCATAATCTTAACATCTAGGCATCTAACCTAATGAAACAACTGAAGATGTGATCAATATTTATATTCAAAGATGTTCATCAAAATAATATTAAATAATGAAAAATTGGAAGCTATCTCATGGTTCAGCAATACTAGCGGTTGGGCATGGTGGCTCATGTCTTTAACCCAAGCACTTTAGGAGGCTGAGGAAGGAGAATCACTTGAGCTCAGGAGTTCAAGACCAGCCTGTGTAATATAGTGAAAATCAAAAAATTCAAAAAAAATAAAAAAATTATCCAGGCCTGGATAATCAAAAAAAATAAAAAAATTATCCAGGCCTGGTGGCAGGCACTTGTAGTCCCAGCTGCTTGGGTGGCTAAGGAGGGAGGATCTCCTGAGCCCAAGGGATCGACTCCAGCCTGTGTGACAGAGACCCCGACTGAAAAAAAAAAATCTATCTATAAGTATACTCAAATATTGGTTCTCATGTTGACACTTATGTTTTTAAGAATATTTAGCATGAGAAATATTCATAATTTAAATATAAAAGTATATTAAGGTCGGGCGCAGTGGCTCACGCTTATTATCCCAGCACTTTGGGAGGCTGAGGTGAGAGGATTGCCCGTGCCCATGGGTTTGAGTCCAGCCTGGGAAACTTGGTGAGACTCATTTCTACAACAAATCAAAAATCAGCTGGGTATGGTGGCACGTGCTTGTAGTTCCAGCTACTTGGAAGGCTGAGGCGGAAGGGTCACTTGAGCCCAACAGGTCAAGTCTGCGGTGGCTGTGAGCGTGCCACTCCACTCCAGCGTGGGCAAGAGAAAGAGACTCCAACTAAAAAAAAAGTGTATTAAAATATATATTATTTCAATTTTTTTTTAAAAATTATTTTTAAAATTAGCATATAATTATACATATTCATGTGGTACACTGTGATATTCTAATACATGATAGTCAAATCAGGGTAACTAGTACCTCCATCACCTCAAACATTTATCATTTCTTTGTGTTGGGAATATTCAAAATCTTCCAACTATTTGAAAATATACAACAAATTACTGTTAACTATTAGTCACCCTACAGTGCTACAGAACAGTAGAACTTATTCATCCTATCTAGATGTAATTTTTTTTTTTTTTTTGAGTTGGAATCTCACTCTGTCGCCCAGACTGGAGTGCA
>NW_007257342.1:586215-591620 GCF_000164805.1 Carlito syrichta | reverse complement strand
AACCCACGGGCTCAGGCAATCCACTCACCTCAGCCTCCCAAAGGCGCGGGATTACAGGCTGAGCCACCAAGCCCGGCTTAGATGTAATTTTTTATCTATTAACCAACCTCTCCCTGGTTCTCCACCTCCTCCTACCTTTCCCAGCCTCTAGTAAGCACTCTCTTCTGTAGGATCAATTTCTTTAGCTTCCACATCTGAGTGAGAACATGTGGTATTTATCTTTCTAAGCCTGTCTTATTTCACTTAACATAATATCTTCCAGGCTTATCCATATTACCGCAAATAACAATATTTCATCTTTTAATGGCTGAATAGTCTCTAGTCTTACCACAGTTTCTTTATCCATTTATCTGTTGAACACATAGGTTGATTCCACATCTTGGCTTTTGTGAATCATGCTGCAGTAAACAGAGGTGTGCAGATATCTCTTCCACATACTGATTTCCTTTCCTTTGGATATATACCCAACAGTGAGACTGCTGGATCATATGATAGTTCTGCTTTTAGTTTTAAGAGAAACCTCCTGTGCTCCATAATGGCTGTATTAATTTACATTCTCACCAAAAGTATATGAGTTCCCTTTTCTCAACATCCTTGCCAGAATTTGTTACAACTAACTGGGGTAAGATGATACCTCATCATGGTTTTAATTTGCATCTCCCTGATAACTGCTGTAGAGGAGTTTTTTTATACTTGTTGGCCATTTGTATGTCTTCTTTTGAGAAATGTCTATTCAGATCAATTGCCTATTTTTTAGTCAGATTATCTTGTTTTCTTTTCCTGTTGGGAAGTTTTAGTTACTGGACATTAATCCCGTTAGATTAATATTTTTTCCCATTCTGCAGGTTGTCTCTTTACTCTGTTGTTTCCTTTGCAGTACAGAAGGTTTTTAGTTTGATATAATCCCATTTATTGTTGCTTTTGATGCCTGTGCTTTTAAGGTCTTATCTATAAAAGTTTTCCCAGGCCAGGCTCGGTGGCTCAGGCTGTAATCCCGTGCTTTGGGAGACCGACCTGCCTGGGCAACTTGGCGAGACCTCATCTCTACAATAAATCAAAAAAAATTAGCTGGGCGTGGTAGCACACGCCTGAAGTACCAGCTACTTGGAAGGCTGAGACGGAAGGATCGCTGGAGCCCAGCAGGTTGAGGCTGCGGTGGCCGGGAGCGGCCACTGCACTCCAGTCTGGGTGACTAGTTAGAGTGAGACTCTAACTCAAAAAAAAAAAAGTTTTCCCAGATCAATGTCCTGAAGTGTTCTCTCTCTCTCTCTCTCTCTCTCTCTCTCTCTCTCTATATATATATATATATATATATTTTGTGTGTGTGTGTGTGTGTGTGTGTGTGTGTGTGTGTGTGTGTGTGTGTGTTTTCACAGTTTTGGGTCTTAATTTTAAAATCCATTTTTGGTTTTTTTGAGTTGGAGTTTCACTCTGTTGCCCAGGCTGGAGTGCACTAGTATGCTCATGGCCACCACAGCCTTCAACCTGTTGGGTTCAGACAATCCTTCCGCCTCAGCCTTCCAACTAGCTGGAACAATAGGCATGTGCCACCACGCCCAGCTAATTTTTTTATTCATTGTAGAGACGCGGTATTGCCAAGTTGCCTAGGATGGTCTAGAACTTCTGGGCTCAGGCAATCCTCTAGCCTCAGCCTCCCAAAGTTCTGGGATTATAGGTGTGTGCTACCATGCCTGGTTTAAAATCTGTTTTGGGTTGATTTTTGTATATGGTGAGAGGTAAGGGCCTAATTTCATTCTTCTGCATGTGATTATCCAGTTTTCCTAATACCTCCCCTCCCTTTTTTTTTTGCTTTCTTGTGCTTGCTCACACTTGTTCTTTCTCTCTCTCTTCCTCTTATTTTCTTTTTGTCAGGGTGTCCTAACTGGAGCTCAGTGGCACAATCACAGTTCACCACCACAGCCTTTAACTCCTGGGATCAAGCAAATCTTCCCTCTTCAGCCATCCAAGTAGCTGGGACTATAGGCACAAGCACCCAATACCTGGCTAATTTTTTGACTTTTTGTAGAGATGAGGTCTTTTTATGCTGCCCAGGATGGTTTCCAACTCCTGGTTTCAAGCAATCCTGCCTTGGCCTCCCAAAGTGCTATGATTACAGATATGAGCTACCATGCCTGGTCCTAATACCATTTGCTAAAGAGACCATCCTTTCCCCAATGTGTTTTTAGCACTTTCATTGAAAATCTATTGGCCATTATGTGTGTGGATTTATTTCTGGCTTTCTATTCTGTTCCACTGGTCTATTTGTCTGTTTTTATCCCAGTATCACACTGTTTTGGTTACTATACCTTTTTAGTAAATTTTGAAGTCAAGTAGTATGATGCCTATAGCTTTGTTCTTTCTGCTCAGGAACTGTTTTGGCCTTTCAAAGTCTTTTGGGATTCCATACAAATTTTAGGATTGTTTTCTGTTTCTGTGAAGAATGTCACTGGTATTTTGATAGGAATCACATTAACTTTTGGTAGTATGGTCATTTTAACAATATTAATTCTTCCAATCCATGAACATGGGATATTTTCCAACATTTTTGTGTCCTTTTCAATTTCTTTCATCAATGTTTTATAGTTTTCATTGTACAGATCTTTCACCTCGTTGGTTAGATTTGTTCCTAGGTTGGCTGGTTTTTTGGTGTTTTTTGGGGGAGCTATTGTAAATGGGATTGCTTTCTTGATTTCTTTTTCAGCTAGTTCATTATGGGTGTACAGACATGCTACTGATTTTTGTATGTTAATTTTGTATTTTGAAACTTACTGAATTTATCAGTTTTAAGAGTGTTTTTGGTGGTATCTCTAGTTGTTTTATACACACACACACACATACATATATATATATATATGATCATATTGTTTGTGTACAAGAACAATTTGACTTCCTCTTTTCTAATTTGTATGCTTTTATTTCTTTCTCTTGTCTGATTGCTCTGGCTAGGATTACCCTTAATTTTCTTAATTATGTATGTTTATAAGCACATAAAGAAAAAGACAAAAAAAAAAAGAAAACTCTAATAAGACAAACAATACAAATAAAAATGGAAAAGGTAGGCTGAGCGCAGTGGCTCAAGCCTGTAATCCCAGCACTTTGGGAGGCTGAGGCGAGAGGATTGCCTAAGCTCAGAGGTTCGAGACCAGCCTGGGCAAAACTTGGTGAAACCTCGTCTCTACAATAAATCAGAATAATAAGCCAGGCTTGGTAGTACAAGCCTGTAGTTCCAGCTTCTTGGAACACTAAGGCGGAAGGATTGCCTGAGCCCAGCAGATTGAGCGTACCACTGCACTACAGCCTGGGCGACAGTGTGAGATTATAACACACACACACACACACACACACACACACACACACACACACACACGGTAAAAGGTCTGAACAGACACTTTACAATGAGCACGTGAGAAGATATCGATATTATCAGGCACCAGGAAAATGTAAATTAAACTCTCAAAGAAATAACACACTTACTATAACAGCTAAAAGAATAAGAAGCTGGGTACAGTGGCTCATGCCTGTAATCCCAGCACTTTAGGAAGTGGAGGTGAGATGACTGCCTGAGTCCAGGGGTTCAGGACCAGCCTGGGTAACTTAGCAAGACCTCATCTCTACAATTAAAAAAAAAAAATTAGCCAGGTGTGGTGGTGCACACCTGTGGTTCCAGCTATTTGGAAGACTGAGGCAGAAGGATCACCTGAGCCCAGCACGTCGAGGCTGCAGTGGCCATGAGCTTGCCACTGCACTCCAGACTCTGACTCAAAATAAATAAATAATAATATCAAATGTTGGCAAGGATGTGAGGCAACTAGAACTTTCTTACTGATGGGAATGTGAAATGGTATAAATATCTTGGAAAACAGTTCATCTCAGTGCTAGGTATTTAATCTAAATAAATGGAAACGTATGTCTGCACAAAGACTTGTATTTGAAAGTTAACAGCAACTCTATAATAGCTTTGAGATGGAAATAAGTTGAAAATAACCCAAATATCCATAAGTTAGTAAATGGAGAACAAATTACAATATATCCCCACAACAGACTACTACTCAACAATAAAAGGAATAACCCATTGTAAGGGTCTCAATCAGAGTAGGAAGGAGATTTGTCCCCTAGGAGACAGCTGGCAATGTCTGTTACAACTGGAAAGGGGGGTGTTAATGGCATCTAGTGGGGAGTCAGGGATGCTAAATGTCCTACAGTGCACATGACAGAGTCTAAATCCAAAAATTTCTTGGCCCAAAATGTCTAACAGTGCCAAAGATGAAAAACTTGGTTGGGCATGGTGGCTCAAGCCTATAATCCAAGCATTTGGGGATACAGAAGTGGGAGGATCTCTTGAGTCCAGGAGTTTGAAACCATTCTGGGCAATATAGCAATACCTCATCTCTACAAAAAAATAAAAATATTAGCTGAGCATAGTGTTGTGTGCCTGCAGTCTCAGCTACTCAGGAGGCTGAGGTGGAAGAATCATCTGATCCCAGGAGGCTGAGACTGCAGTGAGCTGTGATCACACCACTGCACTCCAGCCTAGGTGACAGAGTGAGATCCTGTCTCAAAACACAAACAAACAAACAAAAAACAGTTAAAAAAAACTCTGGACTACTTATACATGTAAAAACTTCATGATGATCAAAAGAATCCAGACAGGCTAGAACAGGCAAAACAAACACAACAAAACAGACCAGATCAGTACTTGCCAGGACTGGGGTAGGGACTAATTAAATATAAACACCTCTAGAGTGAAATTACTTTATATCTTGATCGTGTGGGTATATATAGCTGTCAAAATGCAATCTGTACACTTAAAATGAGTGTATTTTACTGTATGTAAATTAAAAATACAAAATTGTTTTAAAAAGAATAATTTGTCAAAACCATGTGAAAAGTACATGGAAATTCATGATAGTATTCTTTTTCTTTCTTTTTCCTAGTACAATGTTGACTTAGATCATCATAGTATTCTACTTTTGTATCTGCCCCAATTTCCATAACAAAATGTTAAAATGTAAACATTAGATTCAGAGAGGTCTTAACTCAGTCTCAAAAAAATACTCAGAATTAAAATCTCATTGTAGAAATGACCTTTATGTCTCTGTTCTTGAAAGAGAGACTGATGTAAATAAAAGAGAGAAGATATTTGATATAAAAAAGGTAAAGAAAATCTCACTAGTTTCTTTTGTCTTGTAATGTCCTATCTTCCAGTATGTCACTGAGTTATGTCTTCTATGATAGAGAGGCTTCTAAGATGACGGTCAATTACCCAAGCCTCTTTGTATTCATGCCCTTGTTTAATCTCTTCCTCCTGAGTGTGGGCTGGCCTAGTGACTTGCTTCTAGCCAATAGAATATGGCAAAGGTGCTGGAATGTCACTTCCAAGATTAGGTTATAAAAGAGTGTGACTT
>NW_007257342.1:578588-586195 GCF_000164805.1 Carlito syrichta | reverse complement strand
TCTGTCACCCAGACTGGAGTGCAGTGGCCGCTCCCGGCCACCGCAGCCTCGACCTGCTAGGCTCCGGTGATCCTTCCGCCTCAGCCTTCCAAGTAGCCGGAATTACAGGCGCGTGCTACCCATGCCCGGCTGATTTTTTGATTTATTGTAGAGATGAGGTCTCGCTGCCCAGGCGGGTCTCGAACCCACGGGCTCAGGCAATCCACTCACCCCAGCCTCCCAAAGGCGCGGGATTACAGGCTGAGCCACCGAGCCCGGCTGATAGAGATGCTTCTAAGATGACGGTCAATTACCCAAGCCTCTTTGTATTCATGCCCTTGTTTAATCTCTTCCTCCTGAGTGTGGGCTGGCCTAGTGACTTGCTTCTAGCCAATAGAATATGGCAAAGGTGCTGGAATGTCACTTCCAAGATTAGGTTATAAAAGAGTGTGACTTTCATCTCCCTGGGAGACTCTCTACTGCCTTCTCAGCTTGCGATGTTGGAGTGACCACACAGCAAGGAATTGAGAGCAACCATCAAACAGTAAGAAACCAAGGTCCTCAATCCAACATCCCTTGAGGAAATGAATTCTGCCAACCAAGTAAGCTTGGAAGCAGATTCTTCCTTAGTCAAACACTGAGATGAGACACAAGCCCTGGCTGACACCTTGCCTGTGAGAGACCTGAAACAGAGGACCCACCTAAGCTATGACCAGATTCTCAACCCATGGAAATTGCCATAATAAAATGTGTGTTGTTTGAAGCTGCTAAGTTTGTAGTAATTTATTAGGCAAGAATAAATACTAATGCACCCTCTATGGAAATCCTGTTAAATAAACTGGCAATTTCTTAAAAAGCTAGATATATCATACAACCCAGCAATCCCACTGCTAAGTATTTACCCAAGAGTAAACGAAAACATGTCTACACAAAGACTTGTGTATAACTGCTTACAGCAGCTTTATTCACAAACATCAAAAGCTGGAAGATAATCTGTCACAGGTAAATACATAAACATGTTATAGTCATACAATAAAATACCACTTGGCTTTAAAAAGGAATGAACTATTGATATACTCTAACATGAATACAAAAATCATTACTCTGAGTGAAAGAAGCCAGACACAAAAGAGAACATAATGTATAAATGCATTTTTATAACATTCTAGAAATACAAAGCAATACATAGATGAGAGCATTGGGAAGGACTACCCCAGGGCATAAGAAAACTTTCTGGGGCAACAGGAATTTCCTATATTTTGGTTGTGGTGACTGTTTCATAATAAACACTATAAACTAATAAATACATCTGTCAAAATGCATCAAACTGCACACTTTAAATGGATACAGTTTATTGCATGTAAATTATACCTCATTTAACTGACCAAAAAACCCCCCTCACCTTCATTGTGGAGCTTTCTTAACTACATTTAACTCAGCTACTTCCATTACTCTATGGGACTTCTTGAGTTTTACTGCAGCTAAAACTTACAAAACACTATTATATGCCAATAACTGTTATATTATTAGTAACTAAGTTCCCTCAGCAACTGCATGAATAGGTTCTAATAGCCACATTTTACAAATGAAGAAATTGAGGCACAAAGAAGTTAAGTAACTTACTTAAGACCATACAGCTGGAGTGTGCCATGCATGATTCAAGACCAAGGCAGTCAAAAATTCTGAAAGCTGGGCTCTTCTACATACTGAGACTACTCAAGTTATTAGGTAAAAGTATACTCTCTGCTTGCTAGTGGCAAATAGTTCCATTCATTTATTCAACAAATACTTAAATATACAATACAAGGAGGGGGAGACCCAAAAAAACTAGAATGACCTTTTGGAGGGTAAGCCCCTTGTAGTACAGGTTTCTTCCCCCACTAGATAAGTGTTCTAGGAACCCATCAGCATCAGTGTGCCAGCTAGCACTATTGTGAGAGGCTGCGTTTGGCTTCAGTGAATTTTTTTGTGACAAAACAGATGATTATTTCTTCCACCTTGACAATACACCTGCCCACACTGCACTGAGTGTTCAGCAGTTTTTTTGTTTGTTTGTTTGTTTTGGTTTTTTCTGAGTCGGAGTTTCACTATTTCACACAGGCTGGAATGCAGTGGCATGCTCACAGTCACCATAGTCCCAACCTGCTGGGTTCAGCTGATCCTTCTGCCTCAGCCTTCCAAGTAGCTGGAACTATAGGCATGCACTACCATACCCAGCTCATTTTTTAATTTACTGTAGAGACAAGGTCTTGCCTGGGCTGGTCTTGAACCCTTGGGCTCAGACAAACCTCTCACCTCTGCCTTCCAAAGTGCTGGGATTACAGGCGTGAGCCACCATACCTGGCTGTTCAGCAGTTTTTTTTGTTTGTTTTTGGGTCAGACTCTCACTCTGTCGCCCAGGCTGGAATGCAGTGGCACGCTCATGGCCACAGTAGCCGAGACCTGCTGGGCTCAGGAAATCCTTTCATCTCAGCCTTCCGAGTAGCTGGAATTACAGGTACATGCCACTACAACCCACTAATTTTTTGACTTATTATAGAGATGAAGTCTCACCAAGTTGCCCAGTCTGGTCTTGAACCCGTGGGATCAGGCAATAACTTCTCATCTCGGCATTCCAAAGTGCTGGGATTATAGGCATGAGCCACTGCACCCAGTCCTGTTCAGCAGTTTTCGACCAAAAATGGCATGGTCCCTGTGCCCTATCTTCCCTGCTCACCTGCTCTCATCCCAGTGACTTTATTTTTGTTTCCCCGAATGAAAAAAGTCCTCAAAGGGAAGCATCTGGCCGATGTGGAAGAGATGAAACAAAAAATGGCAGAAGCACTTTTAAAAAGGCATCAAAACTGAAGAGTTCAAAAACTGTTTTAAGCAGTGGAAAAAACATCTTGACAGGTGTATTGCATCAAATGGAGAGTATTTTGAAAGTGACTGAAGTTTAAACACATAAAAATAAATACACTATTTTAAATAAACAAATTCTGAGGTTTTTGGCATTGTTCTAAATACAATGGTGAAGAAAATATAAACATGGTACCTCCTTTTATGGAGTTATAGTCTCGTAAGAACTTAGAAATAGGTTTAAAGCACATATTCCTAAATAAAAATATTTATCTCCTTGTTTACATATATTCATCTAGATATTTATGGAAAAAAAAGTCATAGGTCATAAGTCACATAGTGGCCAGTTTTGCTTTAGCCAAAGGAGTGGTTCCCAAAGTTGTCTGCACTATTTATTTATTTGAATCAGAGTCTCACTCTGTCACCCAAGTTGGAGTGCAATGGCATACTCTCGGCCATTGCAGCTTTGACCTGTGGAGTTCAGGTGATCCTTCTGCCTCAGCCTTCTAAGCAGCTGGAACTACAGTCATCAGCAACCACATCCAGCTACTTTTTAAAATTTATTGTAGAGACAAGGTCTTGTCAAGTTGCCCAGGCTGGTCTTAAACCTCTGGGCTCAGGCAATCCTCTTACCTCCGCCTCCCAAAGTGTTGAGATTACAAGTGTGAGCCACTGCACCCAGCTAAAGCTGTCTGCACTTCAGAATCACCTTGGGATTTTTTAAATTAAGACGCCAAAGCCCAGGCCATACCCATATTAAAAATTTTTTTTTCTTTAATGAGACAAGGTCTCATTCTGTTGCCTAGGCTAATTTTGAACCCCTGGTCTCAAGTGATCCTCCTGCTTCAGCCTCCTCCCAAGTAGCTGGAATTAAAAGCATGAGCTACAATACCAGCAGTCTTACTTTTTTTTTTTAAATTCGGGGTCTCACTCTTGCCCAGGCTGGAGTGCAGTGACATGATCACAGCTCACCACAACCTCCAACTCCTGGACTCTTGCCTCATCCTTCCAAGTAGCTGAGACTACAGGTGCATGCCACCACATGCAGCTAATTTTTTCTTTTAATTTTTTTGTAGAGACCAGGTCTCACTACGTTGCCCAGTCTGGTCTCAAACTCCTGGGCTCAAGTGATTTTCCTGCCTCTGCCTTCCAAAGTGCTGGGAATGTTCCCAAAGTGAGCTACCATGCCTAGCTCTTATACTTTTTTTTTTTTGAGTTGGAGTCTCACTCTGTCGCCCAGACTGGAGTGCAGTGGCCACTCCCGGCCACCGCAATCTCGACCTGTTGGGCTCCGGCGATCCTTCCGCCTCAGCCTTCCAAGTAGCCGGAATTACAGGCATGTGCTACCACGCCCAGCTGATTTTTTGATTTATTGTAGAGATGAGGTCTCACTGCCCAGGCAGGTCTTGAACTCGTGGGCTCAGGCAATCCACTCACCTCAGCCTCCCAAAGGCGCGGGATTACAGGCTGAGCCACCGAGCCCGGCTTTTTAATTTAACACTTTTTAATTTAACACTTACTCTCCCACTTAGACTCTGAAAAAACTATATTACAAATGACAACTGCAAAAAAAAAAAAAAAAAAAGGAAAACACAGATGCCCTGGGTTTATAACTATGCACTCCTGCAGCTGCTGTACCATCCATGTAATTAAATAAAGCCTATTGCCTACACAACCGTTTCCTAACCTTGATATTCTTCTTAAATATGCTTTCAATGCAGAGATATGTCAAATTATTAGTAGTAAAATCAACTGTGTATTTATTCAGAATAGACCATTATTTTTGATAATGAAAAGAGGATTAGGTTGAGCATGGCAGGGTAAGTGTGCCCTAAGTTCTAGACATGGTCTTCCCAAAAAATTATATGATTTGGGGCAGGAAATAATTTCTCTGGGCCTAAGAGTGAGTGTATGATTTACTTACTTACTTTTACTTTATTTATTTGAGACAAGGTCTCACTCTTTCATCCAGGCTGGAGTGCAGTGACACGATCACAGCTCACTTAACCTTGAACTCTTGTGCTCAAGCAATCCTCCAATGTTCTGAGATTACAGGCATGAGCTACCATGCCCAGCCTTAAGAGTCTTAAATTATAAAATAAGAGGATGAGACACCAGAGCTAGAGCTAAACAGAATCTTGGGTTCCTTCTAGGTTTAAGAAAACTCAAAGGCTGTTTATCAAATAACTTATTTATTCTTCTATATACTTTTACTTAAATGAATATCTCTATTCAAATGTTTTTTAAGGAGCTTTGCAAAATAAAAATACTAGAATTCCTCTGGTATCTGCCTCATACATAAGCATATTCTTCAACTTGTGTCAGACCTGACAAATCTCTTAGATTTGTTATCTAGGTGCAAAAACCTCTCCTCAGTTTCAACTACTTGGAAGGCAGAGGCGGAAGGATCACCTGAGCCCAGCAGGTGGAGGCTGCGGTGGCCGTAAGCATGCCACTGCACTCCAGCCTGGGCGACAAGAGTGAGACTCCAACTAAAAACAAACAAACAAAAATCTCTCTTTCTTAAATATGGCTACATAATAATATCCTCGATACTTTATCATTCTCATGAGACTCTTCTGCATGAATTTTTAAAAACTTTATTATTGTGCAATAATTTCAGACTTACAGAATATGGAATATATTTTAAAATGAAAAATATGTATATAAAAGTCCCTCTTAATTTCTAATCTACTGTTAATTTGTATAATTTCAAAAGATACCTTTGTTCAACCATCCTTAACTAACCTACCAGCACTCTGTTATGTACTTTCCTTCTCCTAAAATTACTATATTTATTTATTTATTTATTTGAGTTGGAGTCTCACTCTGTCGCCCAGACTGGAGTGCAGTGGCCACCCCCGGCCTCAGTCTTCCAAGTAGCCAGAATTACAGGCGCACGCTACCACGCCCAGCTGATTTTTTGATTTATTGTAGAGATGAGGTCTCACTGCCCAGGCGGGTCTCGAACCCGCGGGCTCAGGCAATCCACTCACTTCAGCCTCCCAAAGGCGCGGGATTACAGGCTGAGCCACCGAGCCCGGCTAAAATTACTATATAAGAAACAAAAAAATGTGTGGAATGGGTAGTTGAAATACCGTTATTTTCATGAATGTCTAAATCTGGATATTAAACTTATATTTAAAAAATTAAATTGGCCTTTTAACCATATAGCCTTAAATGTTCCACGATAACTTATAAGACATTAAAAAAATATCTAAATAACAGTTAAATGCAAATTGTTAAGGATGATCTGACTTGGTACAACTAACATAAGATCTAATCTCACCTACCCTATACCTTTTCATGAGGGCCTTATAAAAATGATTACTTGCTTCCCACTCTCAAATCCGAAATTCCTAAATGAACACTTGTGCTGACCTCCATCCAAATCAAAGAAACTTAGTGATCTGAAAGGATCAACAAAACGCATGTCAAGGAGATTGGCATTTCAATACTGTAACAACCCTAGCGTGCTCTAGGTAGGGATAATAGACAATTTAAGGGAATAGAGAACATTAACATTAATTTTTAAGCTTCAATCTTGACATCTTAGGATAAGAAACAAAAGATAAATTAGTGAAGTATGAAACCTGAGATTCCCAAAACTACTCATTCTAACACAGATACAGTTAATAATTCAGTCAAGCCCATTATAAACCGACAAACTAAGAAAGAAGCTCAATGAGATTTTTCCCATCTTTTAAATACATTAGGTGGGCAAAATACAATTTAGAAAAAAAGTACTTTATACATCATGTTCTAATTATGAACACCACCACACTCTCAATCATAATAAAGCTATAATAAAAAAACAAGTTTGGAATAATAATCTTTTAATCTATGCTCTAACTATACAAACGACATCGAGAAATCGAACAGATCCTACAAAATCCACAAAATAACTTGAAGAGAACCCGAGCAGAATAAGCACTAGAATTTGGTAATAATCTGGTCCAATACCTCCATGGAACAAATGGAAAAATTAAGGCTCAAGTGAACAATTTGGCTAAAGCTTTTTAGTAATAGGGAAGTTTTTCATTCCATATGTTATATAATAAACACTGTCTTGCCATAAGACAGTGATGAAAAACAACTTTAAAAAACTGGGGCTGGGCGTGGTGGCTCACACTTGTATTCTCAGCACTTTGGAAGGCAGAAGTCAGAGGCTCGTTTGAGTCCAATAGTCCCAGACGATGTGGTGGAATATAGAAAGACCTAGACTCTACAAAATAATAAAAATATTAGCCAGGCGTGGAAGGCACATGCCTGTAGTCCCAGCTACTCAGGAAGTTGAGGCAGGAGAATCGCTTGAGCCCAGGAGTTGGCGGCTGCAGTAAGCTGGGATCATGCCACAGCCTGGAAGACAGTGAAATCCTGTCTCAGAAAAAACCAAACCAAACCAAAAATGGCTTTCTTCTTATGAGATCTGGGCTCTAAATCAGAAAAATCCATCATTATAAGAATCAACCGGTAATTTTTTCTCCCTTGTTTTAATATATTCATAATTCGGGCTGGGCGCGGTGGCTCACGCCTATAATCCCAGCACTTTGGGAGGCCGAGATAAGAGAATTGCCTGAGCCCGTAGGTTCGAGACCAGCCTGGCGAGACCTCATCTCTAAAATAATTTTAAAAATTAGCAGGGCATGGTGGCGCATGCCTGTAGTATTGGAAGGCTGAGGTGGAAGGATTGCCTGAGCCCAGCAGGTCAAGGCTGTGGTGGCCGGGAGCGTGCTACTGCCCTCCAACTTGGGTGGCAGAGTGAGACTCCAACTCAAAAAAAAAAAAAA
>NW_007257342.1:577550-578344 GCF_000164805.1 Carlito syrichta | reverse complement strand
GTCCCGCCGCCCAGGCGGGTCTCAAACCCGCGGGCTCAGGCAATCCACTCACCTCAGCCTCCCAAAGGCGTGGGATTACAGGCGGAGCCACCGAACCAGGCTGTCATTTTTAAAATCAAATACTGAAGTCCTAGACCATGTCTCAGGTCCTATAGCTACCCTTTCATCACTATTGACGACCCAGATGATTACACTGATGTGCTTAGTAAACCCACAGATGGAAGAGGATTAGGTAGATGGACTAATATTCTTAAACATAGGCAGAGCATTCAAAGGGACTTAGTACAATTAGAAAAGCATTTCTTCAAAGTTCAAAAGAGATCATTTAAGAACTAGAAAACGGCCAGGCTCAGTGGCACAGCCTGTAATCCCAGCACTTTGGGAGGCCGAGTGAGTGAAGTGACTGAGGCTGTGGGTTTGAGACCAGCCTGGGCAATTTGGTGAGACCTTGTCTCTACAGTAAATCAAAAAGTAGCCAGGTGTGGTAGCGCATGCCTGTAGTTCCAGCTACTTGGAAGACTAAGGCGGAAGGATCGCTGAAGCCCAGCAGGTTGACACTAGGTGGCCATGAGTGTGTCACTGCACTCCAGCCTGGGGGACAGAGTGAGACTCTAAATTTTAAAAAAAGAACTAGAAAACTTAATACTGTGCTTATCCCCAAACAATGAAGATAAATTTTTGATCAGAAGATTCAGTGGCAAGATAAATTGGTTCAGTCGGGCTCGGTGGCTCAGCCTGTAATCCCGCGCTGTGGGAGGCTGAAGTGAGTGGATTGCCTGAGCCCGCGGGTTTGA
>NW_007257342.1:562998-577403 GCF_000164805.1 Carlito syrichta | reverse complement strand
ACTGCACTCCAGTCTGGGTGACAGAGACTCCAACTCAAAAAAAATAATAATAATAAATAAGATAAATTGGTTCATTTATATTAAAAATAAGAAATCTCTGCCCAAACTGCAAAAAAGAAAAAAATTAATATTACAAATAACAATTAAAAAAACAGAAATAAAATCCAGAATTATTAACTTCAGTGGAGTGGTGAACAGTAAAACATGAACCCAGAAGACTGACAGCCATACTAGATAAAAATTAAAATAGTCTATATATCAAAAGAAACCAGTCAAAAGCCAAATGACAGACAGGAATAATATATTTATACAATGTGACAAAAAATATTCAAAAGCATCTGCAAACTGACTAAAAAATAAATAAAATAACAACCAAGAGAAAAAGAAAGGATTGGAAGAGGCGATTTGCAAAACAGGACTACAAATAGCCCATGAGAGTATTCAACTGATTAATGGTCAGGAAAATAATAAACATAAGAATATACTTTTTCACTCAGTTGATTGGCAAAAGTTAAAAAGATACCTGCTAGCCACTGCCAGTGGGAATAAGAACTATGACAATTTTTGTGAAAAATAAAGAGTTCATAATAAAAATGAAATCAGTAGACACTTTACCCCACATTTGGATTGTATCTTAAAGTAAAAGCTCCATTACTGTAATACTGTTAGTAATGGGGAAAAAGGCAGAAACAACATAAACACCCATTGAGTAAAACAAACAGAAACCGAATAAAATGCAGCTAGTTTTTAAAAAGTTATTTATTTAATAATTTAGAGATGTATAACCTAAAAATAAAAAATATTGAAATTGTAGAATCATAATAATCATAAGAGACAAAATGAATCAGTAACTGTATATTTGTGTTCCTTTTTTTTTTTTTTTGAGTTGGAGTCTCACTCTGTCACCGTGGCTGGAGTGCAGTGGCACGCTCATGGCCACCACAGCCTTGACCTGCTGGGCTCAGGTGATCCTTCTGCCTCAGGCTTCCAAGTAGCTGGAACTACAGGCATGCACCATAATGCCCGGCTAATTTTTAAAAATTTATTGTAGAGATGAGGTCTCACCAAGTTGCCCAGGCTGGTCTCAAACCCGCGGGCTCAGGCAATCCCCTCACCTCGGCCTCCCAAAGTGCTGGGATTATAAGTATGAGCCACCGTGCCTGGCTATATTTGTGTTTCTAAGAGCACAGAGAAAAAATAGAGAAGTCTATACTAGACTATTATACCTGAGTAGCCTGGAAGATAGAAACTGAAGAGAGCTAGGCATGGTGGCACACACCTGTAGTCCCAGCTATTCAGGAGCTGAGGCAGGAGGATTCCAAGAGCCCAGAAGTTTGAGGCTGTGGTTGTGATTGTGCCACTGCAGACCAATGTGGTTGACAGAGTGAAACCCCAACTCAAAGAAAAAACAAAGAGCAGATGGTTGGCGTTTTCTTCATACACCACAGATGATGCTCAGCTTGTTGCAATAAGCATCCACTGCTGTTGTGGTTTGAAAGGAAAATTCTATTTAAGTATAATTCATAACAGAAAAGTAATGGAATAAGAAAATATCCATAATAGGAATGATAGAAAAAAATAGGTATTTAAAACTGATGAAGAATTGGTGTATAAAAGACAGCCAAATGAAATGCTCAGTGGACAAGGGTTGAATGTGTAAAGCATTTATGAATTCGAGATTTACTTTTACTTCAAAAACAAAAATAAAATAAGTTTTTTATTCAAGAGCTTTATGTGTTTTCAGTTTGTTTGTCAAAAATGGTCTTGGCTGGGAATGGTGGTCCCAGCTACTTGGAAGGCTGAGGTGGGAAGGATCACCTGAGCTCAGCAGTTGAAGATTGTGGTAGCTATGATTGTGTCACTGCACTCCAGGCTGGGCAACAGAGATTCCAACTCAAACAAATAAATGTCTTTAAAAAACAAGTAAATATGAATCATCACAAAATCCTGTCAAAGAAATGTCCCCTATTATATTATCACAATGTATCTTTTTCTTTAAATTTTATTTGGTTTTAAGCTATTCCCTGACACTTGGAATTTATCTTCCATAACAAGGTACCATTCTTTGTCACACTGAATTAAATTTTTAAATGCATTATACAAATATGAAAGAAAAATACCTCATGGTACACCAATACTCATAAAATAAAAAAGGAAAATACCAGCTGGGCACGGTGACTCACACCTGTAATCCCAGCACTTTGGGAGGCCGAGGTGAGAGGGTTAAAGGCCCACCTGGGCAACTTGGTGAGACCTCATTTCTACAATAAATCAAAAAATTAGCCAGGCATGGTGGCACGTGCCTATAATTCCAGCTACTTGGAAGGCTGAGGCGGAAGGATCACCTGAGCCCAGCAGGTCAAGGCTGCAGTGGCCATGAGCGTGTCACTGCACTTCAGCCTGGGTGACAAAGTGAGACTCCAACACACACAAAAAAGGTGGGAATACCAAATCTACAGTGAAAAAATGGTTAAATGATATAAAAAATTAGTTCAAGCAAGATAAGCTACATTTATTATTGGCTGATTCTTTTAAAATTGCTAGTCAGAGGGAGGGCAGGGCAGAATTGGCAGTAGTGGGAAATTGCCAGGGGAAAGGAAGCACACCTCACCAACAAGGGTACCTGCATAATGAATATTTGTATACCTAACCCTGAATTGTATCCCACATATTTACAATTAAAAATTAAAAAAAGAAAAAAAATTGCTAGTCACAAAAGAAAAAAAAACAGTTTTACAAAGGAGAGATACTGCACGTGACATATAAACCCTGTGATGGAATGTCTCAATAATAATGAGGCAACTAGATATTTATTTACCTCATGATACAATGAAACGTGAAGAATATTTAAGTATGTTTGCCAAAATGTTTAACTAGAGTCTAATTAAGTCTTTAGAATTAGGTAATTCTTTTAAACTTCTACTTTAGAAAATTAGAAGGAATAAAGAAATAAGTTTAATGCTACAAAGAAAACAATCAGATATCTCCAGAATATGAGACAAGAAAACAGCTCTGTCAACAAATGAATACCGACTAAGTAAAACCGAATTATATGCAGCTTTTCAATGGTCGCGGGAAAAAAGTAGAGGAGATGCAAAGGGAAACAGGAAGTATTCTGGGTTTAAAAAAAACAAAGACTATGGGCATAACAGGCAAATGCAATGCATGGTCCTTAATTTGATTCCACTTCAAACAAGTTAGCTATAAAAGTTGTTTTGGGGACAACTGGAGAAACTTCAACACAGACTTAATGTCAGATAAATAATACTAAAGAATTACTTTTAATTTAAATGGTATTGTGATTATGTATAAGAATATCCTTATTTGTTAGAGATGCATGCTAAAGTATTCAAAGGCATAGTATAATGAGATCTTTATTTTAAAAAGGTCTGACATAATAAATACTATTAAGCATATGGTAATGTGGAATACAGGTGGTGGGTATAAGGGTGTTTACTGTACTATTTTGTGGCTTTTGGTATGTTTGTAATCTTTCATGACAAAACATACAAAATATTTTTTCAAAAACCACAGCATGGTAAAGTACCACTATTATACTATAAGAAAATAAATTATAAAATTCAATTTATAAACTGACAGTATAAACTGGCAGTCATCCTAAAGAACAATTTGAAAATGTGGTTAAAAAGTAACATCCTTAGAGCTAGTTAAATCAATTTGGGGAATATAGTCTAAGGAAAAAACTGGGGAAAAAATTTATAAAAAGATATTATACTAGTGTAATTTAAAAATTAAAAAACAGAGCCGGGCGTGGTGGCACACACCTGTAATCCTAGCACTTTGGGAGGTGGAGACAAGAGGATTACCTAAACTCAGGGGTTTGAGACCTCCTCTCTACAATAAACCAAAAAATTAGCCGGGTGTGGTGGCGTGTGCTTGTGGTTCCAGCTACTTGGAAGGCTGAGGTGGAAGGATCGTCTGAGCCCAGCAGGTCGAGGCTGCAGTGGCTGTGAGTGTGCCACTGCACTTCAGTCTGGCAGACAGAGTAAGACTTAGACTCAAAAATAAAAATTAAAAAATGAGCGCGCGGCGCGAGGACCCGGACGCGCGGAGCCATCGTCGCGAGGACCATGCTGCTTCCGAACATCCTGCTCACCGGTACACCAGGGGTTGGAAAAACCACACTAGGCAAAGAACTTGCATCAAGATCAGGACTGAAATACATTAATGTGGGTGATTTAGCTCGAGAAGTCTGATCACCGGATATCATGGAGTCTGGCAAGATGGCTTCTCCCAAGAGCATGCCGAAAGATGCACAGATGATGGCACAAATCCTGAAGGATATGGGGATTACAGAATATGAGCCAAGAGTTATAAATCAGATGTTGGAGTTTGCCTTCCGATATGTGACCACAATTCTAGATGATGCAAAAGTTTATTCAAGCCATGCTAAGAAAGCTACTGTCGATGCAGATGATGTGCGATTGGCAATCCAGTGTCGTGCTGACCAGTCTTTTACCTCCCCTCCTCCAAGAGATTTTTTATTAGACATTGCAAGGCAAAGAAATCAAACCCCTTTGCCATTGATCAGCCATATTCAGGTCCTAGATTGCCACCTGATAGGTATTGCTTAACAGCTCCAAACTACAGGCTTAAGTCTTTACAGAAGAAGGCATCTACTTCTGCGGGCAGAATAACAGTCCCACGGTTAAGTGTCGGTTCCGTTACCAGCAGACCGAGCACTCCCACACTGGGCACACCAACCCCACAAACCATGTCTGTCTCAACTAAGGTGGGGACTCCAATGTCCCTCACAGGACAAAGGTTTACAGTACAGATGCCTACTTCACAGTCCCCAGCTGTAAAAGCGTCAGTTCCTGCAACATCAGCAGTTCAGAATGTGCTGATTAATCCCTCTTTAATTGGGCCCAAAAACATTCTTATTACCACTAACATGGTGTCACCACAAAATGCTGCCAGTGAATCGTCAAACGCATTGAAAAGAAAACATGAAGACGTCGACGACGACGACGATGACGACGACGGTGACAACCTGTAATCCAGCCTTCATGCGTGTAACGTGTACATGTGGCCTCGAACTCACTGTATTAAAATTGAACATGCATGCTGGGTGTTTTCAAGTTGGGTTTCAGAAAAGTTAAATTTGATATTTAATGAGTGAATATAGTTCCCAAACTTTTCAGCTAAAACGCTGGATTTTCTTTAATGGGATTAGTAGTGGTTTTTCATCATCCTTTAAGTGTGAAAAAATAAAGCTGTCATTTATCAATTTGAAAAAAAAAAAAAAAAATTAAAAAATAACAAAACAGAAATAAAAACAAACAAAAAATCATCCAAATTCTACATAACCAGAGACTATTCTAAACTTTATTATATATCCATTTAAAATAATAAATATATAGACATGTGAAAAAGTACTGCCAAATGAAAAAAGACAAAAAAACTCTAAACATAAAGACCGTATGAATATGATAATGACCAGGATGTCATGTACTTGTAATTTTTTTTGAGTCGGGGTCTCTCTGCCACCCAAGTTGGAGTACAGTGGCACGATCATAGTTCACTGCAGCCTAAATTCCCTGGGTTCAGACAATCCTCTGCCTCAACCTCCTGAGTACCTGAGACTACGATTAACACCCACCTAATTTTTTGTGGAGACAAGGTATCATTATATTGCCTAGGCTGGTCTCCAACTCCTGGGTTCAAGCAATCCTCTTGCCTTAGCCTCCCAAAATGCTGGGATTATGTGCCACCAAGCCAAGTCAATATTTGTAATATTTAAATACACTTTTTATTTTTATTTTTATTTTTTTTTTTTTGAGTTGGAGTCTCAACTCTGTCACCCAGACTGGAGCGCGGTGGCTGCTCCCGGCCACCGCAGCCTCGACCTGCTGGGCTCCGGCAATCCTTCCGCCTCAGCCTTCCAAGTAGCTGGAACTACAGGCGCGCGCTACCATGCCCGGCTCATTTTGATTTATTGTAGAGATGAGGTCTCACCAAGTTGCCCAGGCGGGTCTCGAACCCGCGGGCTCAGGCAATCCACTCACCGCAGCCTCCCAAAGCGTGGGATTACAGGCTGCCACCGAGCACAGCTTAAATACATTTTTTAAAATGTCACAGGGATACACACTCTAAGAGAAAATACAAACAATACAAATACAGAATCAGGAAGACCTGCCAAGGCACAAATAAAGAAAAGCACCTGAGGACTATTTTGACCACAATTTGAATGAGTATTCACAATCTGAATACAGTCCTATCAATTTGAATTAGCAATAAAAAGACACAGAAAAAGAGTACTATATCATTAGCTTGGACAGTACGTAGTCTTCCTCAGTTTTTTTCTTTTTTATTGTTTTTTTATTCATTTTTAAAAAGTAGTACTTAGTCTTCCTTAATTCTTTCGAGATTTTTTTAAATATGGAAAAACTGAAAAAGATTCAGAGAAAATCAAGAGGTAAAGAATCGGATGGAAAAGAGGTGATTTTGAAGAAAGGTCTGAAAGAAAATAAAGAGTGACATGATTATTATTAATACTGAAACTCATGGCGAGGCTTCTGAATAGAGACCCTGAAAAGCTGATGTATCTCTCAATGCTCACAGATGATTCACCAAGAGGAGAGGGCTGGCAAAACCCTCCAAATTTATTGCTGTTGCTTTATGGGAGAAGGCCTTTTTTTTTTTGAGAGGGATTTCTTTACCACGCTGGTAAAAGTTACTGGCAAAAGCAAGTGAAATGAGGGAGGCTGGGTGCGTAAATCATGGACCATGTTTTTCTTCAAGGTGTTTTCTTGTCTCTTATCAATTGATCATATTAGACTACACCTAGCCAGGTGTGGTGGCTCACACCTGTAATCCCTGCACTTTAGGAGGCAGAGGCAAGAGGACTGCCTGAGCCCAGGGGTCCAAGACCAGGCTGGGAAACTTGGCGAGACCTCGTCTCTACAAAAAATATTAAAAAATGAGCCGGGCATGGTGGCATGTATCTGTAGTCCCAGCTATCTCAGGAGGTTGAGGCAGAAGGATCACCTAAGCTCAGAAAGTCAAGGCTGCAGTGAGATATGATTGTGCCACTGGACTCCAGTTTGAGAGTGAGACATCAACTCAAAAAACATAAACTCCACATACTACCAAATCAGACTTCTCACTGTTTTATTTTCCTTTCCTAAATATTCCTTATACTTTCCTTTGTCCATCATTCTCTTGGTTCTCTCCTTAACCCCACTTGTTGCAATCTTACCCTTCCACTTACTTAGTAAATTTTAATTTAATGCCTCTGGGTCATCTCAAATGCCACCTGTTATGGACTGAATTGTGCCCGACCCGCAAAAAAACTACGTTAAAGTCCTAGCCCTCAGTACCTCAGAATATGATCTGATTTGGCAATAGGGTCACTACAGATGTAATTAATTAAGATGAAGTTAGGTCAGGTGCAGTGGTTCATGCTGTAATCCCAGCACTATGAGAGGCAGAGGCAATTGAACTGCATGACCCCAGGGGTTCCATACCAGCCTAAGCAACATGGCGAGACCTTATCTCTACAATCTCCACATGCCTTTGGTTCCAGCTACTAGGAAGGCTGAGGCAGAAGGATCGCCTGAGCACAGCATGTCACCGTAAGCATGCCACAGCACTCCAGCCTGGATGCCAGAGTGAGTCTCTGATGCCAAAAAAAAAAAAGATGAAGTGTGGGCCCTTAATCCAAAATGACTGGTGTCCTTATAAGAGAGAACCGTGACACCTGGGAGAATGCCATGTGATAACAAAGGCAGAGACTGAAGTGATGCAGCTGCAGAACAAGGAGCACCAAGAATTGATGGAAGCTAGAAAGAGGCAAGAAGTATTCTACCCAAAGTTTCAGAGAAAGGGTGGCCCTGCTGACACTCTGAATGTGGGTTTTAGCCTCCAGAAATGTGAGAAAATAAACTTGTGCTGTTTTAAGTCACCCAGTTTGTGGCTTTGTTACAGCAGCCCTAGGAAACTAATGCACCACCTTTTCCACGTGGAAGTGATCTCTTGCTTCTGAATTCCCGTAGCACTTAATGTCTCATTTAAAATATTTATGCTTTCTTCCCTATTTATGTTCACATCACCTTCTCAGATGAATTCATTTACTGGAAAGCAGAAACTAACTACACATCGGCTGTATACATCTCTCCACCCCGACAGGCAGTCAACATATACTGAATACCATAATCAAATCTTTCTCTACATTTAATAATTCTGATTCCAATGCTTCTGAATGGGTCATTTCCAAATACACTGAAGAGTTAAAATTCAATCGAAGGATAACTTTCCTTGGGAAACATGACTAAACTGGCTGGGCACGGTGACTCACGCCTGTAATCCCAGCACTTTGGGAGGCTGAGGCGAGAGAATTGCCTGAGCCCAGAGGTTCGAGACCAGCCTGGCAACACAGTGAGACCTTGTCTCTACAATAAATAAAAAAAATAAACAAATAAATTAGCCAGGCATGGCAGTGCATGCCTGTGGTTCCAGCTACCTGGAAGGCTGAGGCAGAAGGATTGCCTGCGCTCAGAATGAGGTGGCAGTGGCCGTGAGCATGCCACTGCACTCCAGGCTGTGTGACAAAGTGAGGCTCCAATGCAAAAAAAAAAAAAAAAAAAGGGAAACATGCCCAAATTTTATATCATATATATCACATTGATATATGCATACATATATATGCACAAACTGCTGTTTGCTAACGTTCACAATGAAAAAGAATATTTCTCATGTCCAAAGATATGGCACAAAGAAGAAAAAAAAAATAAATTAAGTTTGGGACCTGCCTGGGCAACTTGGCGAGACCTCATCTCTACAATAAATCAAAAAAAATTAGCCGGGTGTGGTAGTGCACGCCGGTAGTTCCAGCTACTTGGAAGGCTGAGGCAGAAGGATCGCCGGAGCCCAGCAGGTCGAGGCTGTAGTGGCCAGGAGCGGCCACTGCACTCCAGTCTGGGTGACAGAGTGAGACTCCAACTCAAAAAATAATTAATTAATTAATTAATTTAAAAAAATAATATTGAACAAACCTACTATTGAGGGTGTCTCTTATTAAGTTTAGTCAGATGCTGGTTTACCTAGAATCTTCCCTCCTTCACTGGCATTTGGTGGCTAACCACAGTGCCTTTGAATTTCGCCATGTTTCTGAGTTTTTTAAGTCCATATTTTATAGACGATGTACATTCTTACTTCCACGTAACATTTAAAATTATGGCAGAGAGCTGGGTGCAGTGGCTCACACCTATAACTCCAGTATTCTCAGAGGCAGAGGCAAGAGGGTTGCCTGAGCCCAGGCATTCGACACCAGCTTGGGCAACTTGGTGAGACCTCATCTCTACAATCAATCCAAAAATTAGTCAGGTGGGGTGGTGCATGCCTGTAGTTGTAGCTACTTGGAAGGCTGAGGCAGAAGGATCATCTGAGCCCAGAAGGTCACAGCTGTGGTGGCTGCGATCATGCCACTGCACTCCAGTCTGGTCGACAAAGTGAGACCCTGACTCAAAAAAATAAAAATAAACACGGTGGCTAGGCGTGGTGGCTCAAGCCTGTAATGCCAGCACTTTGGGAGGTCTAGGTGAGGGGCTTGCCTGAGTCCATGGGTTTGAGAACAGCCTGGGCAACTTGGAAAAATCTCGTCTCTAAAATAAATAAATAAATTAGCCAGGAGTGGTAGCACATGCCTGTAGTTCCAATTACTTGGAAGGCTGAGGCAGAAGGATCGCCTGAGCCTAGCAGATTGACACTGGGGTGGCGGTGAACGTGCCACTGCACTCCAGCCTGGGCAACAGAGTGAGACTTCAACTCAAAAAAATAGAAAATTAGAAAATAAATATGGCAAGGGACTTAACCTAATGAACAATTTCCCTCAGTCAAATCCCAAAATCTGATTAACAAATTTGCAACTATTTCTTCCTATGAGAGACAGCTGCTGTTTGATTTTTAGGAAATATACGTAAATGGGTACTCTGGAAGTAATGTTCAACAGTTTCAATATCAGTAAGGGAACTAATGTTGCCTCTTTGTGGGTGTGGGAGGGTTGCAGCTGACTAACGACAATTACAAACCAAAATACCTAATTATAGTAGAAATACCCTCTGAATTTTATCATTAGTGTTAACTGACATAGTTAATATTATTAAGTGATCATTACTATTCTAACTGACATAGAATATACACTTCTTGGGTGGGTGCAGTGGCTCCCATCTGTAATCCTAGCACTTTGGGAGGCTGAGGTGGATGGGTTGCTTGAGCCTGGATGCTGGAGACCAGTCTGGGCAATATAGCAAAACCTCATCTCTACAAAAAATCAAAAAAATTAACAGGGTGTGGTGGGGCTCGCCTATAGTCCCAACTACTTGGGATGATGAGGTGGAAGGATCACCTAAGCCCAAGAGGTTGAAGCTGTCGTGAGCTGTGACTCAAAATGTGTGTGTGTGTGTGTGTGTGTATATACATACACAATTATATATACAATTCTTCACAAGTTAAAGATGTGGTCTGGCCTTTTGCTTTATAGGGTTTGTACATAAAATATAGCATATCACCAAGCTCTAGGACTACATTACTCCTTTCACCAAAGCCATAGTATTCCATTTATGTACACATCTAAATATACTTCCAGTCATTTATTAATTAACTCAGTAAATGTGAATGAGCTGATAGGCAGTCACCTTGTCATTTTTAGAATAAGGTGAGGTAGAAAAAGATACATTTTTTTTTTTGAGTCAAGAGTCTGACTCTGTCGTCCAGTATGAAGTACAGTGGCATGTTCATGGCCAACGCAGCCTCAACCTGCTGGGCTCAGGAGATCCTTCTGCTTCAGCCTTTCAAGTAGCTGGAACAACAGGCATATGCCATGATGCCTGCCTAATTTTTCTTGATTTATTGTAGAGATGAGCTTTCACCAAGTTACCCAGGGTGGTCTTGAACCTGTGGGCTCAGGCAACCCTCTCGCCTCAGTCTCCCAAAATGCTGGGATTACAGGCTTGAGCCACTGCGCCCAGCAAAAGATACATTTTTTAAAATAAATGAAAACGCCAAACAACACAATAGGTAGACACTGGAGCCAAAAGGAGGGAAAGAAGGAAACAGAGGTGGACACTAGCCCACCCCTCAAGGAACACCCAATCTCATGAGAAGAGAGAGTAAACTAGCTCCATACCTCTCCTTTCTTCCTATACAGAGCCTACATTTCACAATCAGGCTTATTTTCCTTATGTACCACTTTCATTACATCATTGTATGGCTAAAAACTCTTGACGGCTCCCCCTACTTAGTCAATCAAGTACAAACTGCTTGGAAAAGAAGAGTATTCAAAGTCTTTCATGATTTGGTTGTACAGTATGCAGATATTAAAAAGATAGAATGTGCAAACAGATTGCTTGAATTCAAATTATTCCTCCATCAATTTTTAGCTCTATACTTTATTTTCTTTCTCTATAAAAAGGGTCAAAAAACGGTGACCAACTCACCAGGTTGTTGTAATGATTAAAGAGAATACTGGTTATAAAATGCTTAGCACACTATCTGACAAACAGTAAGCATGCAAGAAATGTGAGCTGCTATTACTATTTTTTAAAGTTTAATTAAATTAATTAATTTATTTTAGGTTTTATTGCTATTGTTGCTGTTGTTCAATCTCCATTTCCAGCATTAATTCCAACAGCATCTTTGTAACAATCCTGTTCTCCAGGCAAACTGGACTCTTTACTCTCTCCTAACCCCCACCTCTGCACTCATGCTTTCACTCAGTCTAGAAAACATAGCACTGTCTAATCTCCAAGTATTAAGATCCTAACCATTCTTGACAGCTCTGTTTATAGGCCACTTCTTTCAGATACCATCACTGATTCCCAGCTCCATAACACATTACAGATACTTTTCATCACACATACCCTGCCTAGATTCATCTTGGTATCCTGTGGAGTTCTTCTTAGTTTGCAGTGTACATGGTAGGGCTCAATAAAATGTTTTACAAAAGAATTCCTGTATTTCCTCCTTCTCAACCAACCACTCTCCTGGACAACAGTTTCATATCACAAGTAAACAGACCTCTTCTCCAGTATTTCATAAAGCTGGCTAACTGGTCTTCTTTCCTGGGATCAATGTGGTAATTTCTAACATATGTGGTAATTTCTATAATATCAAACACATAGTAGATGCCTAAACCAGGGAGCTGAATTTCACCTCATCTTTCCATTTCAAGTGATTATTTTATGCAATATCAAGTGTGGTTTACCCATAGAAATAGAATTTTGTATTTCCTTCCCACAAACTCATTCCAGATGGAACAGAACTCTAAGCATCAAAGGCAAAACAGTAGCGATTCTAGAAGGTAATATACAGAATTAACTTCAAAATCTTGAGAGAGGAGAAGACTGATAAACTTAACATTAAAATTCAGAACTTTTTAACAAAGTCATCTTAAACAGTTTAAATAAGCAACAGACTGAGAAGTGACATATGTAATACATATAAACAACAAAGGATTAATAATCTGAATATATAAATATTTTAATGAAGATAACCCAATGAAAAATGGCAAAACAAGCCGCAGCATTGTCTAAGCTGTGTAAACATCGCACTACCACAGAGGCCACACAGCACACTAAAGAAGAACAGACATGTCATCACTGATGGATAGAAAATATTCAGGGTCTGTGTCATGCTGCAGGTACACAAGGCATGGGACATCAAGCCAAAAGAGCAGAGCCAAGATGGTTAGTCTCCAGAGTACAGAAATTGGATGGCAAATCAGAGGCATCCAAAAATCATACATATAGATCAGGGGCTGGCAAACGGTTTTATAAAGAGTATTTTCAGTTTTGTGAGCTGACACTACATCTCTGACACAACTACTCACCTCTGCCATTGGTAGCACAAAAGCAGCCACAGACAATATGTAAACAAATGTGTGGTTGTGTTCCAATAAAACTTTATTTATAAAAACAGGTGGTAGGACAGATTTGACCTGTGAACCATAGTTTGCCAACTCCTGACATAGACAGATGTGATTTTCCTACATTCTAGGATTTTCCCCTGCCTTTTTTTTGGAGTTGGGGTCTTACCTGGTAGCCCAGGCTGCAGTACAGTGGCATGATAATGGCTCACCACAGCCTCAATCTCCTGGGCTCAGGCAATCCTTCCGTCTCAGCCTCCTGAGTAGCTGGGACTACAGGTGTGCACCATCATGCATGCAGATTATTTGTCTGATTTTTTTTGTAGAGACAAAATCTCACTGTGTTGCCTAGCTGGTCTTGAACTCCTGGGCTCAAGTGATTCTCCTGCTTTAGCCTCCCAAATTGCTGGGATTACAGGCGTGAGCCACCACACCTGGCCTCCCCTGCCTTTTGCATCTGCTAACACCTCCAATTTCCTTAAGCAAAAACAACACCACATTTGATAGCTTCGCAATGGTTTCCAAAAGTCCATTATGCTACCAAAAAAATATTTTCACCCTTATTATCTGTGACAATTCTCCCCTCATTTTCCTTTCACTTTTTAAAAACTCTTTGACAGCCACCACCCCAAACTTGAAATCTAAAAAATCCCCCCTTACCACTCACAATGTCAATGATCAATACCTGAAAATTCTAACTCTGCTCAATGCCCAGTCTCTGCCTTAGTTCAGAGCCTCATTACTTTTTCCCTGCTCTTCAGTATACCCTCCTTCCAAAGAATATCCATTTAACTCCTAAAAATTGAACCTCATCATATATTCTCCTCAAAAATCTTGATTGCCTCCCTCTCAGCTGGGAATTCAATCCAAACTCCTTAGCAAGGTCCTTCACAACCAGGTTCCAAACTGCCTTCCTAGTCACATCTGTGACCATTCTTTCAGACACTCTATGCTCCAGTCATATTTAATTACATTCCCTGAAAATGCATGTATTTACCTGAAAAGTTCTTCTCTCCAACTCACTGGCAAATTCCTGTATCTTTCAGGACACATCTCGAATGTCACTCCTTCACAAGACCTTCCATGATTCTTAGAGCAAAGATACGTCTACCTGTGTCCTATAGCCTTTAATAACTCTTCTCTAGCATTCACTATCGTGAACTATCATTGCTTACATGTCTACTTCTTTCATGGGACTGAATACCCAAAGTGAAATGACTTTAAAGACTTGTGGGCCGGGCTCGGTGCCCCAGGCTGTAATCCCAGCACTTTGGGAGGCCACGGGTTTGAGACCCACCCGGGCAACTTGGTGAGACCTCATCTCTACAATAAATCAAAAATTAGCCAGGAGTGATAGCGTATGCCTATAGTTCTGGCTACTTGGAAGGCTGAGGCAGAAGGATCACTGGAGCCAAGGAGGTCGAGGCTATGGTGGCCGGCAGCGTGCCACTGCACTCCAGTCTGGGCAACAGAATGAGACTCCAACTCAAAAAAAAAAAACAAAAGACTTTTGAATATG
>NW_007257342.1:560665-562978 GCF_000164805.1 Carlito syrichta | reverse complement strand
GAGGGGAGGGGAGGGGGGATGAAAGGGGAGGGAAAGCAAGCTGCGAATCTATGAAACCCAGCATAGTCCTTGATATGCAGATGTTTTCAGGCGTGGTAATTGTTGAGTGGAAGACACACCTGGTTGTAGGAATAGAGTTTCTTAACCTGGGGGTACACAGACAGGATTCCACAGATAGAATTTAGGGGGTTGTGAACTTAGAAAAAAAAAAAATCTGCCTCTTTATTTGCACTGACCTCTAACTGGAAGTTACCATTTTATTCCAATGAGTGTAGGTAACAAGCCATTCTAGAATCAGCAATATCTATGAATCTCTAGCAACAGAAATCTCAAATATCTTTATATCTTACTATAGTTGCCACAGATATGCTGAAGTATCGTTTACGTTCATCATGTCTCTGAAATTATAATTATGACATCCATCCCTGGATCTGATTTCTTAATGTGTTGATAAATAAATATATATATTAGTATGTTATGATTTGTATATTTTGGCAACTGTATTTCAATATAATCGGTTTCCTTTGTAATCCAGTATACTTTATTTTATGCAATTGAAAAACACTATTCTAGGAAGGGTCCACAAGCTTCATTAGATGCTAAAGGGGCCCATGGCATAAATAAGGTCAGGCTTCCCTGTGTGAGAGGAACCCAGAACAAATGAACTGCGGTACTCAAATCATATTTTTTAAAAGCCCTCACAAACTTTTTCTTGAAAATCCTCTTTGTTTATGTGGGGCCCTGGACCTATTAAATCATGACTAATTTGCACAGTTTCCTTCAGAACTCTCCCATAGCTCATGTGAACTTTGAATTCTTCTCTATCATAATGCAACTTCAATTAAGATTTGAACACAATAAAGATTCTGGGTCTCTACCACTGTTCACTGTTTTTTTAAGGGTTTTTGTGTCCCTTTGCTATACAGTGAACACTAGAAGCATCTCTTAGAACTCTAGAAAGTTAGACGGTCTTGAAGATTAACCTCTTTGCACAAATGGAGGTGAGCTAGGAAATATAAAATAGTTGGTTACCTATAATTTTTTGTATCCCCCTCAGTTTTTGTACTGACAAACTCGTTACAAAAACAAAACAAAGCCGGTGGCTCAGCCTGTAATCCCGCCCCTTGGGAGGCTGACGTGAGTGGACTGCCTGAGCCCGCGGGTTCGAGACCCGCCTGGGCAACTTGGGGAGACCTCATCTCTACAATAAATCAAAAAATCAGCCGGGCGTGGTAGCGCGTGCCTGTAATTCCGGCTACTTGGAAGGCTGAGGCAGAAGGATCGCTGGAGCCCAGCAGGTCGAGTCTGCAGTGGCCAGGAGCGGCCACTGCACTCCAGTCTGGGCGACAGAGTGAGACTCCAACTCAAAAAAACAAAAACAAAAACAAAAACAAATTAATTAACAGTTCTCTGATAAATACTGTCATGCTCGATTTCTTAACACTTTTCTCCCAGCTAGCAGATTATTTAAGACAATGAGTTAAGTGAGGAGGCAGGCAACCATTTCCAGTAGCCCCTCTGGCACAAATTTATAAGATCTGGAGAAGTCAACTTTACCTTTCTATGTCTCAGCCAAAATCACAAGATTTGAAATCATTACATGATCTCTCATGATCTTGTAGTTTTTATACACTCATTTTAAAAACTTTACCATGCTTACTGGTTTCAATAACGCCTTTCTGGTGACCTCTCCAGGTGACCCTGCTCTTAACTGTGGGCTGTCCTCTTCCTGGGAAGACACCTTGGGTCACCGCCCCCAAACAGCCAGATCCCTCCTTTTAAAGACACACACAGCTCCTTAAGTTGATGGAGGTTCTCTCCTTTCTTACCTATCGATTCCACTCCCTGTATCCTCCTGCTGGCCAGTTCCTGCACCCGAACCTCAGCTCTCCCATACTCGTCTCATCAAACATCTCTTTTCCTAACGCTCCCCCTAGTAGAGAGTGGAGGGCCCTGGGGTAAGTCTTCAGTCCCTTGGGAGTTACAGGGGCTTGCAATTCAGCCCCAGGACCTCAGAGACGGTTCCAATCTGATGCCAGTGTCGGTATCCAAATGGCCCCATAGCTAAGCAGTCACCTCCCACCCGCCCCGCAAAGAACCACTCCAGCCCTGACAGCCTGTGCTTGGGCCCCCAGCCGCCCTCAAAACCCCGGGTCCTACCTGTACCGGGGCTCTAACACCGCCCAGGCCTAACAGCTCCACGCACTGCCTTCCCGTCAGCCCAAGAAGCCCACAGACCCCAAATCAGGCTCCGTTCGGACCCAATGCTCCTCCTCCCCGACCCCAACCACCACCCCACGTCCGGTTCCCGCC
>NW_007257342.1:522036-559718 GCF_000164805.1 Carlito syrichta | reverse complement strand
TGTGGCCACTCCCGGCCACCGCAGCCTCGACCTGCTGGGCTCCGGCGATCCTTCCGCCTCAGCCTTCCGAGTAGCCGGAATGACGGGCATGCGCTACCACGCCCGGATCATTTTGATTTATTGTAGAGATGAGGTCTCGCCAAGTTGCCCAGGCAGATCTCGAACCCATGGGCTCAGGCAATTCACTCACCTCCGCCTCCCAAGGTGCTGGGATTACAGGCTGAGCCACCGAGCCCTGCTCCTCGCTTCTTTTTTCCATCACTACCTCCCTAGCAAGCTAGGTGCTCAAAACAGAATTCTTGAGTGAACAATTGAATACGACCCCACCCCTCTCCCCAAATGTAGAGAGGCCTCTCCAACACTGGACTTCCTGTCTGTCACACAGGCTTGGATTCCTATCTGGCTTTCACTCTTGATCGCCGTGTGATTGCCTTTGCCTCTCTGAACCTCAGCTTCTTTATTTGTGAAATGGGAGAGGCCTGTTATGAGCATCATAGGAGAAAGAAGATAAGCAGGTAGATTGTAAACTGAATGATCAGGCCAGTCATACTGGTCCCTTCGAAGAAAGTGAGTCAGGAACCCTTTCATTCCAGAAACATTTGTTGAGCACACACTGTGTCCTTCGACTGGTCCACCCACCACCTTTTCATACCCACCCTGGTCCCCCTCCAATCTATTCTGCTTCTGCTGTCAGAGTAATGTTTCTAAGTCAGAGATCTGATTGTGTCACTCCTCTACCTAAAAATATCTGATGGCTGTACATTGCTCCTAAGATAAAGACCAAATAAATGTCTTACTGTTGCCCTGCTCACATCTCCAGATTTATTTCAAAGCCTTCCTCTCCTTGCTCTGAGTTGCAACTACACTAACATTTTTTATGCATTGTACTCCCTCCCTTCAGAAGACACTTGCACATGCTGACCCCACTGCCTGCAATGTTCTCCCAACTTAGACAAGTCAGATCCCAGCCTTCAGATCCCAGTTCAAACATGGCTACCTCAACCCTGGCCCCTTGCCAGACAGATTCTCTTAGCACCATGTATTTGTCCTCAGTAGAATACACTGGGTTGTTTATTACCTGTCTTTGCCACTAGACTGTGGACTCCATAAGGAAGGAAACTTATCCATCTTGCTTACCACTGTTTCCTCAGCACATAGCACAGTGCCTGGCACACAGTAGGCTCTCAATAACTTGCTAGGTACTGGGCCCAAGAGGGTGGAGAGAAGCAGAGAGAACCACAGGCAGCCACCACAAGGGGGCACCTTAGACCTTTGAACATGTAAAATTAACACCAAATGATGTGAAAGAACCTGGGAAAAAATGTTGAAAACTTTTCCTTTTAATTTAAAAAATGTGAGGCATAATTTACATGCAAAACTCTTAAGTATATACCTAATAAGTTTTTGTTTTTGTTTTTGTTTTTTTGAGTAGGAGTCTCACTCTGTTGCCCAGGCTGGAGTGCAATGGCACGCTCCTGGCCAGCGCAGCCTCGACTTGCTGGGCTCAGGTGATCCTTCTGTTTCAGCCTACCAAGTAGCTGGAACTACAGGCATGCGCCACCACGCCTGGATAATTTTTTGATTTATTGTAGAGATGAGGTCTCGCCAATTTGCCCAGAGTGGTCTTAAACCCATGGACTCAGTCAATCCTCTCACCTTGGCCTCACCTAGCAATTTTTAAACCTGCATTCCTGTGTACCACCGCCCACAACAACTTTTAGTTTTCTTCCATATGTTCCCTCCCAATAAATATACTCTCTCCTAGAGGTAACTACTATTCTCTCTTCTAGCACCAGAGATTAACTGTGACAGTTCTTGAACTTCATATAAACAGAGCCATACAGCACGTGCTCTTTTGTGTTAGCCTGGAAATGTGACACAATAGCCAAAGAGGGACTGTTTGGATGATGATACAATCAATGAGTTACTTGATTGATTAATTAATCAGAAAGACTGGAGGAAAAACTCTGATTACTTTATTCTACAGACACAGGGGTCCTGACAACAGCCAGTCCAGAGACTGAGATGACATCATCTATACATCTCTAAGCCCCACAGAAACGTTTAGAGTTAAGGAAGCTCTGAAACATCAACAATATCAATAAAAAATTCAATTTTAAAAATGGGGAAGCTGGGCTCGGTGGCTCAGCCTGTAATCCCTCGCTTGGGGAGGCTGAGGTGAGTGGATTGCCTGAGACCGCGGGTTTGAGACCCACCTGGGCAACTTGGCGAGACCTCATCTCTACAATAAATCAAAATTAGCCAGGCGTGGTAGCGCGCACCTGTAGTTCCAGCTACTTGGAAGGTTGAGGCAGAAGGATCGCCTGAGCCCAGCAGGTCGAGGCTGCAGTGGCCGGGAGCGGCCACTGCACTTCAGTCTGGGCGACAGAGTGAGACTCCAACACAAAAAAAGAAAAAAAAAATGGAGAAAGTTCCTGAATAGGCATTTCCCCAAAAAAGATATACAAGTGACTAAAAAGCACATGAAAAAATGCACAACGTCACTAGTTATTAAGGAAATACAAATCAAAGTCACAATGAGATGCCACTTCATGCCCATTAGGCTTTTTTTTTTTGAGTAGGAATCTCACTCTGTCGCCCAGGCTGGAGTACAATGGCACGCTCACAGCCACCACAGCCTCGACTTGCTGGGCTCAGGTGATCCTTCTGCCTCAACCTTCCAAGTAACTGGAACTACAGGAGTGCACCACCACTCCTGGCTAATTTTTTGATTTATTGTAGAGATGAGGTCTCACCAAGTTGTGCAGGCTGGTCTCAAACCCATGGGCTCAGGCAATACTCTCACCTCAGCCTCCCAAAATGCTGGGATTATAGTCATGAGCCAATGTGCCCGGTCCTCATTTTTTTCCCCACCTTGTTATCCATGTCCTTAAACCAAGGGTCATGGACTTTCCTGGGATCTACAAGGATGCAGGGAGGTGAGGAGATGGGAGCCCACTTAGGTACTTACAGAAACTATAGTTAAAAACAAACAAAAATAAAAACAAAAAAACCAGGGACATAGGCAAAGTAAACATTCGTTGCCTGCTGGAAGGCAGCAAAGGAATAAAAACAGGCCAGGAACTGGCAGATAGTATAGCATAATGATTACAAGATTGAACTCTGAAGCCAAAACACTCAAGTTCAGAATCTAGCTTTGCTATTTATGTGCTATGGGCAAATCCAACTTCCTTGTTATATGAAGAAGGAAACTAGGACCAAAAGGAGATAAATAACTTGTCCATCAGGGTCCAAAGTTTTTCTCCTGTATTTTGTTTTTAAATCTTTACATGGCTTTTGTTTTGTTTTGTGTCCCTAGTAGACACGTAAGCTTCACAAAAATAGGAAGCTATTTTTGTAATATCCTCACTTATAATATGACAACTTTTTTTGTGCTTCAGTTGCCTTATCTGTAAGATGCTGATAATAAGGGCTTCTCCTCATAAGATTGTCAGTAATATTAATAAATTAATGTATAAATGTTTAGAAGAGGGTTTAGAACTTGATAACCTAAAAAAAAATAACAGATTAACAGAGGTTTCTGAGAGGTTTTCAGTCTATTTGATCAAGAAAAACAGTCTCATCCGGGCTCGGTGGCTCAGCCTGTAATCCCGCACCTTTGGGAGGCTAAGGTGAGTGGATTGCCTGAGCCCACGGGTTCGAGACCCGCCTGGGCAGCAAGACCTCATCTCTACAATAACTCAAAAAATCAGCCGAGTGAGACTCCAACTCAAAAAAAGAAAAGAAAAGAAAAGAAAAACAATCTCCAAACAGTCAGGATTGTTCTGTATTCAGACTAGGATGAAGAAAAAGCAAATCAATTGTTCTTTGATATAAACAATTTGAATAGCACTTATTGAACTTCTGTTTTCTTTTTTTTTTTTTTTTGAGTTGGAGTCTCACTCTGTCGCCCAGACTGGAGTGCAGCGGCCGCTCCCGGCCACCGCAGCCTTGACCTGCTGGGCTCCGGCAATCCTTCTGCCTCAGCCTTCCAAGTAGCTGGAACTACAGGTGCGCACTACCACGTCCGGCTAATTTTTTTGATTTATTGTAGAGATGAGGTCTCGCCTGCCCAGGTGGGTCTCCAACCCGCGGGCTCAGGCAATCCACTCACCTCAGCCTCCCAAAGGCGCAGGATTACAAGCTGAGCCACCGAGCCCAGCTTTGGCTTGTATTTTCATTTTGAATTTATTTCAAAGTATTTTCAGATTTTCCTTTTATTTGTTCCTTGACCCATTGGTTGTTTTCCACATATTTGTGAATTTTTCAATTTTTTTCTGTTACTAATTTCTCATTTCATTCCATTGTGGTTGGAAAACATGCTTCATATTATTTCTATTCTTTTACATTTATTGAGATTTGTTTTATGGCATAGCATATTGTCTCTGTTGAATAATGTTGGAAAAAATGTATATTCTGGGTTTGGGTGGAGCGTTCTATAGATATCTATAGATCTAGCTAGTTTATAGTGTAGTTCAAATCTTTTATTTCCTTGTTAATCCTCTGCTTTGTTGTTCTATAATCTATTGAGAATGCTGTATTAAAGGGGTACTAGGTCAGGTGAGTGGCTCATATCTGTAATTCCAGCACTTTGGGAGGCTGAGGTAGGAGGACTGCTTGAGGTCAGGAGTTCAAGACCAGCCAAGGCAATACAGTGAGACCTCATCTCTGCAAAAAAATAAATACAAAAGTTAGCTAAGCATGGTGGCATATGCCTGTAGTCCCAGCTACTTGGGAGGCTAAGGAAGGGAGACTGCTTGAGGCTACACTGAGCCATGATCATGCCATTGCCTTCCAGCCTGTGCAACAGAACAAGATTCAGTCTTAAAAAGAAAAAAAAAAGAGGTATTGAAGTCTCCAACTACTACTGTTGAATTGTCTATTTCTCCCTACCATTCCGTCAGTTTGTGTTTTATAGTTGTCTAGTTCTGTTGTTAGATGTATTTATGTTTATAATCATTATATTTTCTTGATGAATTGATCCTATAATCATGACAAAATATCCATTTTATCTCTAAATGATTTTGTTTTAAAGTCTGTTTTATCTTATATTAGTATAGCCACAGCTTTCTTGTGTTGTCATTTGCATGTTATAACTTTTCCCATCCTTTATGATCAATCTATTTGTATCATTGACTCTGAAGTGTGTTTTCTGTGGACATCATGTAGTTGGATTTTATTTTATTTTATTTTATTTTGAGTTGGAGTCTCACTCTGTCGCCCAGCCTGGAGTGCAGTGGCCGCTCCCGGCCACTGCAGCCTCGACCTGCTGGGCTCAGGTGATCCTTCCACCTCAGCCTTCCAAATAGCTGGAATTACAGGCATGCGCTACTAAGCCCAGCTGATTTTTGGAGTTTTTTTATTATTGTAGAGGTGAGGTCTCGCTGCCCAGGCGGGTCTCAAACCCGCGGGCTCAGGCAATCCACTCACCTCAGCCTCCCAAAGGCGCGGGATTACAGCCTGAGCCACCGAGCCCGGCTGGATTTTATTTTTATATTCAGTCTGGCAAGCTCTGTTTCTTGATTGGAATGCTTAATTCATTTGCATTTAATGCTATGATTGAATTCTTGTGTCTTTTGATGATGTGATTGATTCAGATTATTTTCTCCTATTGTGTTTTTCTTGTGTTTCCTTTATTACAAGAAGCAGATTTACAAGAACAAGACCAATAATACTGATCAAGAGTAGTCATTTAAAAAGCTTACTAGCCAGACATAGTGGTACATGCCTATAGTCCTTGCTGCTCATGAGGTACTCATGAGCCCAGGAGTTTGAGTCCAGCCTGGGCAATATAGCGAGACTCTGTCTCTAAAAAAGAAGGAAAAAGAAAAAAAATGCTACTAACACTAACCAAAATGATAAAGGAAATACCAAAAATATCAAACTTAAGAAGCAAGTAGTTATATCTTTGAGTTATTTGAGGCCTGAGAGAATACTGTGAAAATTATTTACATTTCCAAGTTTCTTCTTAATATCTGGTAAATTTTACATTTTCTTCTTAATATGAGGTGAATTTTACATTTTCTATGATATTTCAAGATCATCAATCTAAATAAAGTAACAGTAATTAAGAATATAAGATCCAGAAGAGTAAGAATCTTGTCTGTCTTGTTAACCAGTGTTTCCAGTGCCTCAGGCATGGCACAGAGTAAGCACTAAAGAAAATATTCATAGAGTATATTTAATATACTGAGTGATGAAACAGATTTTCCAAGATAGCAGAATTTTAATATATAAGAATATTTCCATTGAATAAATCTTTCCTTCAAAGTTATCTTTATTTAAGAAATGAAATGACTCCAAGAAACCCTTGTGACCCTCAAAAAGCATGCTGAGTGGAATGTCCTGTAACTCCGTGCTGTGGTCTGAATGTCTGTACCCTCCAAAATACATATGTTGAAACTTAATCAGCAATGTGATGGTAATAGGAAGTTGGGCCTTTAGGAGGTGAGAAATGAGGCCTCTTTTATATATCTCTACCTTAGTAAGAGCCCTCATGAGTGGCCTTATTGAAGAGGTCCCACTTCTCACCAGCTCTGTTAGAAAAAAAAGATAATTAGTTAAAAATAAATAAGAGAGGTTCCAGAGGGCTGCTTTGCCCATGTAAGAACACAGAAGATAACATCTATGAAAAAGCAAACCCTCACCAAACACTGGATCTGCTGGATCCTTGATCTTAGATTTCCTAGCCTCCAGAACTGTGAGAAATAAATTTACGTTGTTTAAAAGCTACCCAGTTTATGGTATTTTTTTTTTTTAGTTGGAGTTTCATTGTCACCCAGGCTGGAGTGCAGTGACACGTTCACAGCCATGGCAGCCTAGACCTGCTGGGCTCAGGTGATCCTTCTACCTCAGCCTTCCAAGTAGCTGGAACCACAGGTGCGCGCCACCATGACCAGCTAATTTTTTTGTTTATTGTAGAGACAAGGTCTTGCCAAGTTGCCCAGGCTGGTCTCAAACCCCTGAACTCAGGCAATCCTCTTGCTTCCACCTCCCAAAGTGCTGGGATTATAGTCATAAGCCACTAGGACTGGCGGTATTTTGTTATAGCAGCCCAAATGGACTAAGATACTCCATCACTTGAGAGACAGAGAAAGTTGGTATGACTATGCGCATGGCTCAAGCACCTAAAGATGTTCAGGACAAGGATGTTCAAAGCTACATTAGAAATCTCCCAACTATCCATCCATCAACAGGAAACTGGTAAAACCCTTCAGTAAACTATGATGCATCAGTATCAATAAAAAGGTACACCCATATATATTGGCATAGAAAAATTCCATGCTATATTGGTAAGTTTTTTTAAAAAGGAAACTGTGGACAGTATGTAAGTATAATCCCATTTCTACTTTTAAACAGAATAATATATGTTAATACCAAGAAAAAAGTTGGTGGACTATGTATTAAATTATTGATAGTGAGATTATTAGAAAGTTGGGATTTTGAAGGGTGGATCATCAATATTTTATATCTTTTTTTTTTTTTGAGTCAGAGTCTTACTCTGTCACTCAGGCTAGAGGGCAGTGGCACACTCATGGCCACCGCAGCCTCGACCTGCTGGGCTCCGGCGATCCTTCCGCCTCAGCCTTCCAAGTAGCTGGAACTACAGGCGTGTGCTACCACACCCAGCTGATTTTTTGATTTAGTGTAGAGACGAGGTCTCACCAAGTTGCCTAGGCTAGTCTCAAACCCCTGAGCTCAGGCAATCCTCTTGCTTCCGCCTTCCAAAGTGCTGGGATTACAGGCTTGAGCCACTATGCCCAGACAATATTATATATCTATAAAATGTTTGATATTTGATAATGTTGATATTGAATAAATGCAATCAGATAAGATAATAAAGACATTTTTAAAGAAGAAAGGACTCTACTGGTGGGACTTGATGGAGTGATGTCTCACAGGAAGTTCTCTGCTCCCAGACTTGGATCCCTGGGCTTCCTGCCTCGGAAGTGTAGCAGCAGGCATTGTGGGAAGGTGAAGGGATTCCCCAAGGATGACCCTTTCAAGCCTGTCCACCTCACCCTTCCTGGGATAGAAGGCTGGCATGACCCACATCATGTAGGAAGTCGATAGGCTGGGATCCAAGGTAAACAAGAAGAACTTGTAGAGGCTGTGACCATTGTGGAGATGTCACCCGTGGTGGTTGTAGGCATTGTGGGCTACGTGGAAACCTGTCGGAGTCTCTGGACCATCAAGACCATCTTTGCTAAGCTCTTCAGTGATGCGTGCAAAAGGCGCTTCTATAAGAACTGGCATAAATCCAAGAAGAAGGCCTTCACCAAGAACTGCAAGAAATGGTAGGATGAGGCCAGGTGTGGTGGTTCAGGTCTGTAATCCCAGCCCTTTGGGAGGTGGAGGTGATAGGATTGCCTGAGCCCATGGGTTCGAGATCAGCCTGGGCAACATGGCGAGCCCTCGTCTCTACAATAAATAAAAAAATTAGCCAGGTGTGGTGGCACACACCTGTAGTTCCAACTACTTGGAAGGCTGAGGAGGAAGGATTGCCTAAGTCCAGCAGTTCGAGGCTGCGATGGCTGTGAGTGTGCCACTGCGGTCCAGCCTGGGCGACAAAGTGAGTCTGACTCAAAAAAAAAGAAAGAAAAAAAAGAAATGGTAGGATGAGGATGGCAAGGAGGAGCTGGAGAAGGACTTCAGCAGTATGAAAAAGTACTGCCAGGCCATTCGCATCATCACCCACACCCAAATGCACCTGCTTCCTCTGTGCCAGAAGGACACCTGATGAAGATCCCGGTGATTGGAGACACTGTGGCTGAGAAAGTGGCCTGAGCCCGGGAGAGGCTAGAGCAGCAATCTCTGTGAACCAAGTGTTTGGGCAGGACAAGATGACTAACGTCACTGGAGTGACCAAGAGCAAAAGCTACAAAGGGGTCACCAGTCATTGGCATACCAAGAAGCTGCCCCGCAGACTCATTCAGGGCTGTGTAAGGTTATCTGTATTGGAGCATGGCATCCTGCCCAGGTGGTCTTCTCTGTGGCATGGGCTGGGCAGAAAGACTACCATCACTGCACTGAAATCAACAAGAAGATCTATAAGATCGGCCAGGGCTACCTTACTGTGATGGCAAACTGATCAAGAACAATGCCTCCAAGGATTATGACCTGTCTGATAAGAGTAACAACCCTCTGGGTAGCTTTGTCCACTATCGTGATGTGACCAACAATTTTGTAATGCTGAATGGCTGTGTGATAGGAACCAAGAAGTGAGTATTCACCCTGCACAGGTCTTTGCTGGTGCAGACCAAATGGTAGGCTCTGGAGAAGACTGACCTTAAGTTCATTGACACCACCTCCAAGTTTTGCTGTGGCCACTTTCAGACCATGGAAGAGAAAAATGTGTTCATGGGACCACTGAAGAAAAACCAAATTGCAAAGGAAGAATGAGCTTATGCTAGGAATAGATTGTGCAGCTGGTGGACTCTCAATAAAGGTTTTTTTCCAGAGGGAAAAAAATAAAGAGAAGGACATAATTTTTGGAGTCAAATAGATTGCTTTTGAATCACAGATCTCTTGACTACCAGCTGGGTGACCTTCAGCAAGTTACTTCATGTCTGTAAACCACAATGTTCTCATCAAAAAAAGGCGAGGGGGAATACCATCTCACAAGAATGATCCACCTACCTCTACTAGTTCCATCTGATACCATCATTCTCTCAGTATGCCCTAGTATAGAGGTCAGCATATTGCTGCCCTTATGCCAAATTGGGTCTATTTCTGTACAATGAAATTTTATTGGAACCCATCCACAGCCTACTGTTTACATATTGTCTATGGCTACTTTTGCACTGCAAGAGCAAAGTTGAGTCATTACTACAGGACTATATTACCTACAAAGCCTGACACATTTACTATCTGACCCTTTGCAGGAAAAGTTCGTCAAACCCTGTTCTAGGAAGTATAGGCATTCTTTCACCTTCTAAAACATGACACATTCCTTCTCACCACACACCTTTGAACATACTGTCCCCCTTGCCTACCATGACATTCCCACATCCCACATTTAATTCTTTCCTGTCAATCCTACTCATCACTTTCTCAATGAAACCTTTGCTGATCACCAAACTAGATTAACTTTCTTGCTACACATTCTCATAGTATCCTTTATAGAGCTTATTGTGATGGTAATAACCCCAATTACTTGTGTCCTCATTTCTTTAATGTTTTACTTCCCAACAGCCTGCAAATCCATAAAAAAGTCTATCTTGTTCAGTGCTAAATGTACAGTATCTAACAAAGTACCTGGCATATAATAGGTGAATACATGTATGCATGAATGATATAATCTATAAAAGGTATTTATTGTGATATACACTACATGAAGTTATTTTTATAACAAATAGTTCAATTAGTAGATGTGGAATTGGTTAAGAGCACAGATTCTAGAGTTAGATATCCTTAGCTTGAACCCTAGTTCTTCCATTTAATAGATTAGGAAACTTAAACAAGTTCCTTAGCCTCTTTTTTTTTTTTGAGTTGGGGTCTCACCCTATTGTCCAGGCTGGAGTGCACTGGCACACTAATGGCTCATTGCAGCCTTGAACTCTTGAGTTCAAGTGATTCTCCCTACCTCAGCCAATTGAATAGCTGGGATTACTACCATGCCTAGTTAATTTTAAAAAAAAATTTTGGTTGGGTGTCATGGCTCACATCTATGATCCCAGCACTTTGGGAGGTGGAAACAAGAGGATTACCTGAGCCCAGGACAGGTAATTACCAGACCAGCCAGGGCAAGTTGGTAAGACCTTGTCTCTACAATAAATCAAAAAATTAGCTGGGCATGGTGGCACTTGCCTGTGTTTCCAGCTACTTGGAAGGCTGAGGTAGAAGGATCACCTGAGCCCAGCAGGTTGAGGCTGAGGTGGCCGTGAGCATGCCACTGCACTCCAACCTGGGCGGCAGAGTGAGACTTTGACTCAAAAATAAATAAAAGTGAAAAAAATTATTTTTTTCTGGAGTGCAGTGGTAGGATCACAGCTCACTGCAGCTTCCAACTATAAATAAATAAATAAATAATTTTTTTGGTAGAGATATCTTGCTATGTTGCCTAGGTTGGTCCTCCTGGGATCAAGCAATCCTCCTGCCTCTTCCTCCCAAAGTGTTTGTGTGAACCACTGTGCCTGGCCTAGTCCCTTAATCTCTTTTTACCTGTTTCCCACTTGTAAAATGGGAATAATAGTAGCACTTACCTCACAAGGTTTGTAGTGAAGATTAGATGCTATCTATCATAGTTATTATTTTTGTTATTTATTATCATTAGTGCAATCTTGGGAGGACAGTAGATATTATTAAAACCCCTACAAAACTGACTGCAGCTTGCCCTGGAGTCAGGGCTACTGGGACAGGGTGAGCCAAGGTCTCCCCTTCCATTCCCATTCCCAACCCAGTGAAACATAAATTAAGCCAGAGCCATGGTTAAGCAATATTCTTTCTTTAATTCCCCTTTGTAAATGGAAGCCCCTGAGCTGGTCCCCCACCCCTGCCCTTACCCCCACCCTGGAGACCCCAGATGCAAGGCCCCCACTTCAACCTGGTAGGAAGAGAAAAGGAGATCCCCCCTCCTCATGATGGTCCATTAAAAAATTGCTAGTCATTTAAGAAAGGAGGCTGGGGACAGGAGATGGGAACTGGAAGACAAGGCTCAGGTCAGGCCAGTCTGAAGATTCTGGGGTTGTGAGACCCTCAAGAAGGGTTTGCAAGCACATCCCTAAGCTCAGGGCCAGCATGACTGAGGGAAGAGAGGAGACAGACACATATATAGTCTGACTCCTGAAAGCCCCACCTGCCCGGTCATGGACACTCCACCACCACCACCACCATAGGCCTTCCGATGGAGAATTTTCCAGTTACTCTGGGATTGGTTTGCTCTTTCCCCTGATCTGGGGCATCCCTAGGGTCCCCCTGAGACCAAACCTGGGAAAAGGAGGGACTCTGGGAACATGCAAAGGGAGGAAGGCAGAGACCCTGCCCCACCCCACTGTTCTACAGGATAGTGGCTCCAGCTGCATCTGGGCTCCGAGGGTCCTTCACAGCGATGATGAAGTTGTTGGTCCTCCGGCTGCCATGGACCCAAGATAAGACATCTACCTTCTCCACGTGGTGACCCCTGGCTTCCAGGAACTCAATCTCTTCCTCTGTGAACTCACCTGAAAACCATCCCCCAACATACACACATTCAGAGTATTCAGAGCACTGGCTCAGGAGTCCTAGTCAGATCTGAATCCTAGTTTGGGCTGCTCCACCATGGAGCTGTATAACTTTGGGCAAAGCGCTTTACTTCTCTGAGCCTTAGTTTCCTCATGTATATACGGGGCTTATATGAACAATGAACTTGTGGCAGGGATTAAAGAAGATAATGCACAGAAAGCACTGGGCCTTGCATATAGTAAGTGATCAATAACATACAGTCATTCTTAATACTGAAAAGGGGCTTTGGGGACTTCATTGTCACCTGTCTAGGCCAAGTTGCCATTACTACTTGCCTGGATTACTGCATAGTCCTCTAACTGGTCTCCCTGCTTCCTGTCCTGCCTTCCTTACAGCCTGTTCATAGAGTGGAAGGGGGTCCTTTTAAACCATTAGTCAGACTTTGTCACTTCCCCTGCTCAAAGCCCTCCAGCAGCTTTGATGGATCCTTCAATAAAATCCAAAATCCTCACCAAGGCCTCTAAGACCCAGTATCATTTGGGACCTTGCTATCTCTCTAAATTCCTCTCATTTCCAGTTCTCACCTTGCCTAACTCTGTTCCAGCCACACTGCCTCCTTGCTGTCCCTCAAGCAGGCCAAACATGCCTCTATCTCAGGGCCTTTGCATTTGCTGTTCTTCCAGCCTGGAATACTCTTCTACCTAGTCACAAAGCTGGCTCCCTTACTTCATTCCATTCTTTGGTCAAAAGGCATCTCTTCAAGAATTTTCTTGACCATTATTTAAACTAGCAGTCCCTCCTTTATTTACCTTGCTTTGTTTTCTTTCAAAGCACCTGTATTTGTTTATTTATTTATTTTGAGTTGGAGTCTCACTCCGTTGCCCAGGCTGGAGTGCAGTGACACACTCACGACCACTCCAGTGTCAACCAGCTGGGCTCCAGCAATCCTTCTGCCTCAGCCTTCCAAGTAGCTGGAACTACAGGTGCGTGCTACCATGCCCAGCTAATTTTTGATTTTTTAATTATAGAGATGAGGTCTCGCCAAGTTGCCTGGGCTGGTCTCGAACCACAGGCTCAGGTAATCCCCTCGCCTTGGCCTCCCAAAGTGCTGGGATAACAGGTTGAGTCACCGAGTCCAGCCTGTATTTGTTTATTTATTGTGTCTCCTGCCACCAAAATATAAGATTTTTGAAGGAAGGAATGTTTTCTTGTTTACTATGGATTCCCAGTGCCTATATTAAGCAGGTATTTACTAGACAAATGAACAAATCCCCATCCTCTTGCATGAATTCATGTCCTCATCATCTCTTGCCTGGGCCATATCCCAGCTGCTTCTCATAATCCCCTTACTTAAGTTCTCCTCCCTTCAGTGTGTCTCCCCTAAATAAAACAAATCCCTTACTCAACCGGATAAAATACATGCTTCTTAACATTGACTTCTATGATAACAATAAAAGATTTGTTCTTCTATTGAGAAAAATGTATAAGTTAAGGAAGAGAAAGAAAGAAAAAAAGAAGGAAGGAAGGAAAAGGAAAGAAAGAAGGAAGAAAAGAGGGAAGAAAGGAAGAAAAAAGAAAGAAGAAAAGAGAAAGAAAAGAAAGGGAGAAAAAAGGAAGAAAGAAAAACGATGAAAAGAGAGAGAGAGAAAGAAAAGAAAAAAAAATAGAAAGATAGATCTGGTCTTCTTATTTTGCCAAACAGGATGATTTCAGGTAATTTTTTTTTGAGTTGGAGTCTCACTCTGTCGCCCAGACTGGAGTGCAGTGGCACGCTCCCGGCCACCGCAGCTTCAACCTGCTGGGCTCTGGCGATCCTTCTGCCTCAGCCTTCCAAGTAGCTGGAACTACAGGCGCACGCTACCACGCCCAGCTAATTTTTTGATTTATTGTAGAGATGAGGTCTCCCCAAGTTGCTCAGGCGGGTCTCGAACCCACGGGCTCAGGCAATCCACTCACCTCGGCCTCCCAAAGCGCTGGGATTACAGGCTGAGCCACCAAGCCTGGCCTCAGGTAATTCTTGAGATAAAGATATAATATTGAATATCATTAAATCATCTAATTGGAAATCTATTTCCTTTGTGTTTCACTTTCAATTCTTTTGATTATGGCAAGGACCACTATTCTCTAGTGCTTCCTAATCTCCTTATTTAACAGAGAGCAGGCCTCAGAGCCTTCTATGGGCAACAATATCTAGCTAAAACCTTAAATACTTGATTTTTAAAAATAGCTGTGTAGACTCTATTTGCAGCAAATTATGCTGTTTCTCCAGTTGTGATTATATGAGGTTTACTTTTTTCTTTTTGAGTTAGATCTCACTCTGTCACCCAGGCTGAACTTACTGGGTTCAGGCGATCCTTCCGCTTCAGCCTTCCAAGTAGCCAGAACTACAAGTGTGTGCTACCACACCTGGCTAATTTTTTAATTTATTGTAGAGATGAGGTCTTGCCAAGTTGCCCAGGCAGTTCTCAAACCCGTAGGCTCAGGCAATCCCTTCACCTCGGCCTCCCAAAGTTCTGGGATTACAGGCTTGAGCCACCGTGCCCGGCCGAGGTTTACTGCCCGGTCGAGGTTTACTTTTAAAATACATTTAAGTAAAAAAGGAAATTCATCTATAGAGACATGTTGTATAAATAATGGTATCAGATGGTGTGTAAATGTTGCAAAAGTCATGAAGATGCTGGGTAAATTTGGAAATCTGGGAAACAGCTGGTTTCCTGGCTATTCTCTGCACCATCACCTCTGGGCTGTTCTGCCATCCAGAATGTCCACATACCAAATTTCTGATTATACTTCAAGGCCAGCTGGTTGTCAGCTCCTCTATAAAGACTCTCCAAGGCCTCAGGTAGATAAACTTGCCCTTCATCAAGCCCCCAATCCTCATTCTCCCATCTTTGATTGTGATGCCCTCAAGGGAGGGCTACGTGGAACCACCCCAAGTAACTCAGAACACAGCCTCATGTTCAGTAAAGACCAGCAGGTATTTGTTGAACAAAATTCAGTTTCAAAGATGGCCTCAGCATCTGTCAGCTATGGTCCAATGCCTCACTGCCAACTACAGGGTGTGACTGCTGAGGCTCTGGAGCTCTGCTTCTAGCATGAAGATTCAATCTGGGAGATGTTAAGAGCTATTGACTTGAGTCTTTGGTCAGTCAGGTATATGTCCTAAACTCAGTTTCTGTTACATACTGGTTGATCTTTGACTAGTTTACAACTTCTGTGAACCTCAGCTTCTTTCTCTGTACAATGAGAATAATATTAAACAGGCAGGGACTGTGTCTCAATCAAGTCTATATTCTTTTGGACTAGCATAGTATGTTGACTATTGTAATAGAAACTCTGGCTTACAAAATTAAGCTGTGTCCAAAATTAAACCCCTGTTCTTCTTAGAGGAAAGTTAATCCCTTCATCACAATCTATAAGGTCCTTAATCTAGCCCCTGTCTGCCTCTCTGATCTCATCTCATCCTTACTCACCTTGGTCTCCTTTTTATTCCTCAAACATAACAAGCCCATTATTCCTGCACCAGTTCCCTTGGCCTACAAAGCTCTGCCCTAGTCTTTGTATAGTGGGCTTTCTCTCACTCTTTAGAGCTCAGCTTACACGTCACCAGAGAGAAGGTTTCCTGATCACTGAGTCTGTCCTATTACATCATCCTGCTTTAATGTTCAGCAGAGCACTTACTTGACTGTCTCATATTTCTTTGGCTACTTATTTTCCTGTCTCCCTGTAAATGCAGTATCCCTGGCACCTAGGATGATGCTGGGCACAGAGGTGTTGAATACATACTATTGAATAAATGAAGGTTTGAAGAAAGAAGAATTGTATCTTATTTTACAAATGAGAAAACCAAAGCTCAGACTGGAGACATGGATTTTCCAAGTGCACACAGTCAAGAAATGGCAAGACTGGTTCCAATCTCCAGATTGTTGTTCATTGTTCCAATAGGAATTTGTTGAAAGAAACCAAGCTTTCATTGGCAGGGCAGTTGGTGCTGGTAGAGGCAGGGACACCTGTGGGATGAGCACCTTTCTCCATCTGTCCCTGTGCCCACCCCATGGGGCCTCTGCTCTGCACTCACTGTCCACCTGTAGAAGGTTGGACTGCAGGTCCGGATGCAGGCGGCCACGGGCCAGGCTGTCACTCAGGTTCCGGTTCAAGGTCAGGACATTCAGCAGAACCTGCAGGTAACCAAGGGACAGAACAATCAGGGCTGTTCTCGGGTGATGGTTCAGGACTCCCCAACTTTCACCTGTGGTCCAGCCTCTTACAGCAGGCGTGCCATCTGAGCCTCTCAACAGTCCTGGAAGACAGGGAGGCCTATGATGGGTGTCCCCACTTCACAGTTGGGGAAATTGAGGGCCAGTGAAGGAAAGTGATTCACTCCAGAGTTTCTAAGAAGCCAGGGAGGAAGTACCATAAATACCCAGTCTTCTATAACCTAGTCCAGGGATCCCCTCTCTTCCTTCTGGACAGGGCAGGGTTAATATCTAGAAGTGGTCTAGGGCACAATATGGGTGTTTCTAGCTAGTGATTTGGAGTGTGAGTAGGCTCTGGATCTGAACTCCTTGCCCACTCTTACTAACTGTAGGAACTTGACCTAATTGGGCTGGAGAATTCAATTAACCTCTATGGGCTTCAGTTTCCTCATCTATAAAATAGAAATAAGGATTCCTCCCAGAATTGGGAAGGTTAAAAGGGTTAACATACACAGTACAGTGCCCAGTACTTAGTAAGAACTCTATAAATGTTAGTTATTGTTATTTCCATTTTACAGATGAGAAGACAGAGGTTCAGAGAGGTTAGGTGAATTCCCCAGCATCACGCAGTTGGAAATTGGCAGCATTTGGGCTAGAACCCAGGAGTGTCTGATTCTAAAGCTCAAAATAGTTAACTCACCACCTGACAATTTATGTACCTAGAACATATATCAGGTACTCAAGACATTCACAAAACCATTCTGAGGTATTCTGTAGAGTAAGTAGGTACTTCCTTTCAAAATTAGACCCTAAGGAGGCCTGGTTGTCTATTCAGATACTGGGTAGTGGGATAGTGAGACTTGAGGTTAGCAGAACCCCGGCTGCCCAGATGCTGTATCACTTTTAAATACTACTGACCCTGCAATTTCCCCTAAAGACTGGGAAGAGAGGGAACATCAGGAATCTATTTTCACTAGGAAACTCAGTGTAGCCCATGTCCACAGTGCCCAGGATAGGCCTAGCACAAAGGAGCATCAATCCATGTTTGCTGCATAAGGGATAGAAACAAGCCACAGATATGAGAGGCATCTGCAGCCCAGGTCACAGTTTGTTCCCAGTCAGCAAAGCCCAACCATGGAGGAAAACTCACCTGGGTCAGGCTGCTCAGGCCTCGGGCAGCTCCATTGGCTCCCAGGGCAAGGTAGGTCCCACAGAGCCCCTCTGCTGGTCGGACCACTGTGGGCAGCAGGAAAGAGAGTGGCCGCTTCCCTGGCTGCACTGAGTTCTCCTGTTGGTAGAGGAGAGAGACCACACGAGGTTTGTGGGATGCAGCAAGACAGGGAAAGGGCCACTCCACCCCTTCCAACCTCTTGCCTTCCTCTATATCTTCCACAGGCCGAGTTTTCCTGGGAGATGGGTCCCTTTCCAGGCAACAGTTTGCTGTTTGTGAAATGGGCAGGGTTGCTGGATGGCTGGGTGGATAACAGGGAGTGACAAGTAGTTCCACTGAGCCACAAGGCTGCTGTGTGTGGCAGGGGAAAGGACCAGGCCAAGATAGTTGGCAACAGGGAAGAACAGGATAATTCCCACCCTAATCATCTCTATGTGTCTTTGCCTGCTGCGACCTCAGCATTTAAGAGTGCTGGTCTCCAACTAGACAAACATTCCTAAATTCTTCCTCCTCAGGTCCCTCTTTGGTGCCCCAGCAATAGGGCTGAGCCTCATCTGCTCAGCATCATGTTGTCTTAGACCACCAGTGCTGGAAAGTATCCAGAATATCAAATGGGAGCCAATACCCTCATTGTACAGGTGAGGAGACTCCAGAGTGGAGCAAGACCTTTACTAGGTCACATAATAAGACAGTGACAGAATGGGACAAGGTTTCTTCAGACCCACTAGGCTCCATGTCCCAGACTTAGCAGGGCTGGAGATGAAGTGAGCATCTTCTTTAGCTTTCTCTTCTTTATAATGGAAGATTCTAGAGAAAGTAGGGAGGAAGGGGCAGCCATGCCACTGCACCTCCTACCTAGGCTCAGGGTCCCCAGGAGAGGAGGGAAGCAAGACCCTACCAGGCTGGGCGCAGAGTGGTTAGCGGTCCTGTTGGGCCAGGAGAAGTCCAGCATCTGGCTGTTGAGCAGGATCCCCGAGGGGGTGAGGAGGCCACTGCCAAAGGGCTGGTTCAGGGAGCTGGAGCCAGGTAGAGCTGGTAAGCCCCATGCTCACCTTCACCTCTGCCCAGTCCCTACCTCCCGCCTAGTTTAGATGGCCCCTTGTCCCAGGTTCTGAGACTGCACAGGCATACCTGACCATGGCCACAATGAAGTCATCTGGGCCCATGATCAGCACCTGGGCAGCCGTGGGAGCTCCATCTAGCTCATAGACGGGCAGGAGTGGGGCAGGGGCTGCCTGGGAATCATTGATGTGGCCCCGGAGGTAGGCGGCCTCCACCTTGCTGAAGAGACAGGAGTGGGGGTGAGCACACAACAGGCACTCATTATCCCCTATAACCACACTTGTGGTGTTGGTCTGCTGTGTAATTATTTGACTAAATCTGCCCCCCTCTAGACTAAGGCATGTAATGGCAGAAACTTACTATTGCTAACACATAGGAAATATCCAGAAAATAGCTGTTGAACTGAATCAATTTATTTAGGTGTTATTCAGTTGGCCTTCTAGAGGCAATTTTTAATTTATTTAATGTTTAACTTAAGAACCTTTTAGTTAACTGACTTTACTCACTTAATCCTTACTATCATAGTGCTTGGTGCATAGTGGATGCTCAGAAAATATTTGTTTTGAATCAGTAAACTGGATTCATTTAAACTAATGTTTGTAGTCTAGAATTAAAGTTTTATTAAGAGTTTCATTGGGGAAGGATTTTGCATATGGGGGGTCTTTATTTTCTATTGGAATTAATTTTTTTCAAGGCAAGGAAGTCTTGGCACATAGCAAGCCCTCAATAACTACTTATTGGATGAATTAGTTGAATAGATTTCTTTTTTTCCTTTTTTTTTTGAGTTGGAGTCTCACTCTGTTGTCCAGGCTGGAGTGCAGTGGCACACAGGCATGTGCCACCACACCTGGTTAATTTTTTGATTTATTGTAGATACAAGGACTTGCCATGTTGCTCAGGCTGGTCTCAAACCTCTGAGCTCAGGTAATCTTCTCACTTCTGCATCCCAAAGTGCTGGGATTACAGGCATGAACCACTGTGCCTGGCGAATAGATTCCATATAGGTGTGTTATAGAGTTAAGTTTGCGTTGATCTTAGAAACAGCATGTAATTCTACAGACTTTTAAAAGTTCAGCTGACGGTATCTTACCTAATTACTGTGCGTTGGGTTAACCATAATGATCAGAGAATGATAAGTTTCCAAGGATTACTGAAGACATTTATTCAGTTTTCAGTCAAAAAGGCTGGTAGTTGCACAGAGGGCTTTATTTCAGGTGGTTGGGTAGGTGGGGCTTGGTTTTTACGCTCCATCCTTGTGGCTTTGAGGTGGTGGTCACTTTTGGTTGCTGCTCTTTCTGCTTTTTTTTTTTTTTTTTTTGAGTTGGAGTCTCACTCTGTCGCCCAGACTGAAGTGCAGTGGCCACTCCCAGCCACCGCAGCCTCGACCTGCTGGGTTCTGGCGATCCTTCCACCTCAGCCTTCCGAGTAGCCAGAATTACAGGCGCGTACTACCATGCCCAGCTAATTTTTTGATTTATTGTAGAGATGAGGTCTCGCCTGCCCAGGCGGGTCTTGAACCCGCGGGCTCAGGCAATCCACTCACCTCAGCCTCCCAAAGGCACGGGATTACAGGCTGAGCCACTGAGCCTGGCTCTTTTTGCTTTTTAACATAAGATATTCATTTAGTCTCATCATTTCCAACTGAATTTGTAGTTGTTTGAGTAACAATATAGATTTACATTAACTATATTTTTGACTTCCGATTTTCGCTGATAAGCCTGTCTATCTGGTATAGTAGCAGTTAAATACTAGCAATTTTTACCCCTATTGCCAATTAATAATAACAATAACTGACATTTGTTGAACATGTATTATGTGCTCAGACATATGCTAAGTGCTTTACATGTATGATCTTGATTAGATCATACAGTAATGGTTGACACCATTACTGTCAGGTCCCCTTGAAAAACCTGAGACTTAGTTTCGATTACTTGCCCAAGGCTGGGATGCTAAAGCTGGGGTTTGAATGGAGGCAGTCTCACCAGAACCCACACTCTTACTCCTATGTCATGCTGCTAGTGAAGACACATACTCAGAATCCCCACCACATCCAGTGTTTGCCTGGATATGGTTTTTGTTTTGTTTTGTTTTGAGTCAGGGTTTCACTCTGTCACCCGGGCTGGAGTGCAGGGGCGCGATCACAGATCATCACAGCCTCTGCCTCCTGGGCTCAAACAATCCTTCTGACTCAGCTTCCAGAGTAGGGAAGTAAGGACTATGGGAGAGCACCACAACGCCCTGCTAATTTTTTGATTTTTTTGGTAGAGACAAGGTCTCACTGTGCTGTCTAGGCTGGTCTCAAACTCCTGGGCTCAAAAAGTCCTCTCACCTCAGCCTTCCAAAGTGTTGGGATTACAGGTGAGAGACACTGTGCCCTGCTTGGATACTGTTTTTTATTGGTATTAGGCTTTCTTTTTCTACTCAAAATGGAGAGCAGATAGGCTCATATAGGTGCTGTGCCATGTTCAAAAAAGTTAAGAGCCACATGAGGTAGGCCAACTCATTGTCCAGATAGGTAAGGTGCAGGGAGAGGCATCCAGTGTCACATTGTGAGTTGAGGTTGTGCTGAAATTGACTTGGCACTTCAGGCCTTATTGCTACCCAGCTGCTTTTCACCCGATCCTTTCCCTACACCCACCACCACCTCAGCAGCCCAGGACTCACCTGAGCATATCATCCATACTCTCAGTGATGGTGGAATCATAGATGGGATCTCCCAGTCTGCTTGCCAGGGCTAATGCAATCTTCAGGGTCTGAAACACATTAGGAATGTGGAAGAGGCTGCCAAGCCCCTCCCAGCACCCATACCCAGTGGATCTTCATGTGTGGGAGAACTTGAAGGTGATTTGGCCCCACCCTATGGCAGTACCCCATCTTCCCACTCCTAGTATCCCTAAATCCAGGGCAAAGTGGAGGGGTCAGCCTTACCTCTGCCACCCAGTGAAGAACCTGTTCTCGGGACACCAGGCTTGTGAGATTGAAGCCCTCGAGGATGTTGAGAGCACTGATGAGGGCAGGGCCCGTGTGCGGGGGTGGGGGACTGAGAACAAGGTGGCCTGAAAGGAAAGGAAATGACCAATGGCAGGGTAGTGGTCAAGGCATTTTCACATTCCATATCCCATGTCCATATTCCACGATAACATACACATTGAGACCATGCACCGACCCCCCTCATCACATGGGGAAATGGAAGCATTGAAATACAAAGGGACCCACTCAAGTTCACATGGCAAGCCAAAGACAGGGCCAGGACTTGAACTCAGAACCCTGGTCTTCAGTTTCCTCTGCCGTGTGAGAAAACGAAGGTTTCAGAGAGCTGTGACTTGCCCAGAGTCACACTGCAGGATATTGGCAGAGCAGAGACAGATTACCAGATGTCCAGATACCTGGTCTGCCAGGTATCTCCTTTCAGCTTCTCCCATAGGCCAGGATACTATCCAGGGCCCTGATGGTTCCATCTAACCCAAAACTTCTTGGGAACAGCAAACTCCTCTTCCTACTCTGTTATTAGATGTTTGGACATCAAAAGAATAATAATAATACCTGACAAATACCACTAACATTAACTACTTAACTCATTTAGTCCTCACAATGGGTATTGTTATCATGCCCTTTTTATAGGTGCAGAAACTGAGGCACAGACAGGCATCTTGTCCAAGGTTCAGGAGAAAAGGGGAGCCTAAAACACTCAAGGCACTGGCATTGTTGAGACAACCCAGGCTGGGAAGGGGAAGTGGGAAATCCAATATGTATTCAGTGCCCACTCTGATCAAGGCAACTTCCTACATCATTTCATCAAATTCTTATGGATACTCTGAGATGTACGCATTATCATTATTTCCATTTTAAAGAGGGAACCAAGGTTCAGAGTGGGAAGTAACTTGTTCAAGGCGAACGGTGCAGCTGGTACTGAAACCCAGGTATTCCTGGCTCCAAAGCCATACCCTTTCCACTGCTCCATGTACCACCACCTTTGTCAGAGGAATCAGGCTAGAGATTGAGGCCTGGAAACTTGAACTCAGAGGCAGCCCTCCCTGGGGCGTGAGATAATCTGGTCCCTCGAGAGGGAAGAGAACCTGAGAATCATCTGAGGAACTCAGAACCCACCACCCTGGGCTCAGCAAACATAGACTTCACCCATGTCATAAACTTGGCTTTCTGGGTTCCTTGTTGGTTTTCTTGAGTTTGGCAGGTTAAGTTCCATTCTCTTCTTGGGCCTCAGTTTCTTTCTGGTACAATGAGGGGCTGGGTCTATGACCATCTTGAAGGGTCCACTGTACCCTAAAGCTTAGATGGACTTTGGTCTTAAAAATTCTTAGAAAGTGTGACTGAGGCTGGGAAGGGGACTGAGACAACACAGAGTCCCAGTTAAGAAAACCTACTCCAGAACTCCAACTTCAGGTCTGAGCTTTTGACCAGACCCACCCTTCATAGCCCTAAATACTAGGGGTAACTGACCCCATGGCTACTTCAGAAGGTGAGCTGGCTCTGGCTTGCTTCCACAGTTGGCTGCCCAGGCAGCTCACTGTCTGTTTCTCTCCTGTGAAATGGAGAGTAATCTCTAGACCAAAGGATGTGGCCATGGACTGGGAAGCTTCTTCTGAGTGGGGGCCCTGAGAGCTGGGGGAGAGGTCACCTCTGTACACGCCACACACAGGCTTCTCCACGAGGGCGCTGTAATTGCTGAAGTCCTCCTCGGTTATGACACCTCCTGCGTGTTGAGCCTGGAGGGGAGAGAATGCCACCCACTACTGTGAGTATATGGGCTTGGCCTATGTTTGGATCATAGACAAATTGGCTGTTTACAACTTTTGTGCCTTCTGCAACTCCCATCATGTACCTTAGGGATCCATCATCCCTAGGTACCCCAGGAAAAAGGAAAGGGAAGAAGCACTAACATTGACCACCTACTATGTGCCAGGCATTGTGCTGAGTAAATTCCATGAATGACCTCCTTAGCTGGCATTCAAGGCTGTTTGTGATCTGGCCCCTGCCTACCTCTCCCACCTCAAGTCCTGTTATTCCCTAGTGAGCTCTATACAACTTCAGAGTGTCCCTCCATTTCTGAACTCATGCCTTTATGTCTTTGCACATGCTGCCCTCTCTACCTATGTAAAAGGAAGATTTTCCACTTAGAGCAGCACTTGCCTAGGAGAGATCAAAACTGAATTCTGCATCTCACTACAATCAACTAAACCCACTAAAACTAGGAACTTTGAGTGATCCTTGTAGCCTGACCCTTATTGGACATAACTGAGCACTCTTTAATAACCAATGAACAAATCTTGTACAAACCAATGGGCTAATTTCATCCTATCCAATGTGCTCATTATGAATCCTAAATTAGCATAATTTAGAATCTTCTCCATTTTTGTACTTCTTAGTGCTTGAAACCCTTGATTTATCCACCTTCAGTGAATTACACATTGAATTTCTTGGCTGGTGTGAGTTCCTTTGTCTGGTAAGTTAATAAACTTGGCTTTGGACTTTTTTCTTTCAAAGTTCTGATGGTCTTTGTTAGAGTCTTCTTCATTTCCTCCAGGAAAGAGCACTGGACCTAGGCATCTAGCCAGTCAGAGTATTCCTTTCTGTGCCACAGTGACTGGTTTAGGAATAGTCATGAGACCTATGACAGGCCAATGAGAAACAACCTTGAGGCTTTTGCTGGAACTACTAAGATGGAGAAATGTTCTTTCTCTGGGGATGATATGCTGGACGAATGGCCTAAGATTGCCTACTGGGGTGCAAATAGGAAGGATCTGACTGAGAGTGAATTCATACAAAGGAAAGGAGAGAAAGAGAGAGAAAAGAAAAGAGGAGAGGAGAGGACAGATGAGAAGAGAAAAGAAGAGAAGAGAGGAGAGGAGAGAGGAAGAGAAAGGAGAAAAGAAGAGGGAAGGAGGCAGTGAGAGGAAGGGGGAAGAAGGGAGGGAAAGATAGAGATAGACAGAAAGAGAGAGAGAAAAGGGAAAAGAGACAGAGAGAGGGACACCAAGTCCAACAATGAGGATTGAGTCTCTGGACCCAGCAGGATCTAAAGCCAGCACTCTTCTAGACTTTGCAATTATGTCTGTTTGAGATGGGTTTCCATCACCACATCCACACTTCCAGCGCCCAACATAGGCCTCGCTGAGAGCAGGTACTCCATGAATGTGGAATGAATGTTGAACTTATTCAAATCCTACAACTTCTGGCAGAGTTAGCTATAATTCCTCCCACTGCACAGATGAGAGAACCACTGAGTTGATCTGTGCATCCTTATCTTGATAAGGAGTTTTGAACTTTTCTTTTTTTTTTTTTTTAGTTGGTGTCTCACTCTGTCACCCAGACTGGAGTGCAGTGGCTGCTCCTGGCCACCACATCCCCAACCTGCTGGGCTCCAGCGATCCTTCTGCCTCAGTCTTCCAAGTAGCTGGAACTACAGGCGCGCGCTACCACGCCCGGCTAATTTTTTGATTTATTGTAGAGATGAGGTCTCACCAAGTTGCCCAGGTGGGTCTCGAACCTGTGGACTCAGGCAATCCACTCACCTCAGGCTTCCAAGGCACGGGATTACAGGCTGAGCCACCGAGCCTGGCTGAGTTTTGAACTCTTAAAGACAGTTCTCAGACCCCTTACTGCCTCCGACTAAGATTCTTTGGGGTTGGATGGTAACCTTTTATGTCAATCTCCCCAGTCCTGATAGTCATAAGTAAAAGAGGTGCTTCCCTCAGTCCTCTAGAAAACTCAAGGGCAGGGAGGGATTGTGAGCTTAGGGAAGGGGAGGCTGATGCTGGGTCTCCACCAAGCCCTGGGAGGGACATGACAAGCCCCTGCACAGGTTGGCACAACCCTGAGAAGCCCAAAGGTACCTCTTAACTAAGACAGAACACTTCTGTCACTCCAGGAGTGAACAGTTTCTTCACATCCCAGTTAAGCCCTCCTGTCTCCACCAACCAGTCAACTGATTTCTATCTCTAGAAGTTAGTTTTGTCTTTCTAGAATTTCAAATAAACATCATCTGCAAGAAATATATGTGGAAAGAAAGGCAGGGAAAGATGAAGAGGATGTTCCTTCAATAGGGTCTTTGGGTCACCCCAACCTGAGCACTCACCTCAGCCACCATCTCCAGAGTAAGGTTGCCACCAGCATAGAAGGCAGCAGGGCCAAAGGTGCCAAGTGTATCCAGCACCTCAGCCAGGTCGGGTCGACGCAGCAGAGAGCCAGGTAGTGGTGGGCGACCAGATGGTAAGAAGGTCTCACGGAAGTGCTCAGACACGTTGAGAGGTAGCTGCTCAGCCAGGGCTCGGGCTGGGGGCAGGGAGGGGAGGTTGGGCAGGGGGTGTGGGGACTAGGACTGGACTAGATGGCTGAGATGCACAATAGGCTGGGTAGATGAGGGCTGGGTGGCCCACCTTTAGTAACCTGACCCCAGGAGTCTGTTACAGGGAGATAGGGAGGGCTAAGGGCCCTTTCCATATTCCCCTCCACCACATTTGAGGCTGCCTCCAGGTGAGAGTGGGAAGATGTGGGGAAGGGGTCTGAGGAGCAGACTGGAAGAGAGGTTCTCTCTGGCTTGGACCCCAAATTTCAAAGATTCTACCCCTCTCCATCAACCTCATGCCTCTCCCCGCACCCCCAGGTCCCACTGACCTAGATCATGAGTCACGTTGAAGCCATCTTGGGCCACAGCTGCTGCGAAGGCCAGAACTTGGGACCATGGCAGCCTGGGGGGGCCGGAGAGCAGGAGGTGGAGAAGGTCCTGGGGGGAGGAGGAGGGGTCCTGGGGGGAGGGGGGTTCCTGGGAAAGAGAGTCCTGGCAAGGGAAGGGGATATTAGGAGGGGGAGTTGGGAAAGGAAGAATCCAGGAAGGTAGGAGAAGGCCACCCAAGGAGAGATGCAAACAGGGGACCCTGGTCCCTGGGGGGGTGGGGGGGTTGTTACCTGCCATAGAGCTGGTGAGCTTCATGTAGCCCCTTCACCATTCCGGGGACCCCCACCAAGAGCCCAGGCTGGGCAAGGCGGGCAGGCGAGGGAGAGAGGAGACCAGGTCACTGGAAGGGGGGGGGCTGGGCTGAACTCTGCAGAGCCCCAAGCCAGGGATGGCTGGCACAGGGAAGAGACACAGGCCAAGTATCCCAGGGGAGGGACAAGCTTTCCCAAGCAGGTATCCCTCCTATCTCCCTGACTCCCTGTCAGCAAACGCAGAAAGGCCTCTTTTAGCTGCCATAGTTGAGAGATGTATAAATTAAGCAAAACTTTTCGAGAGCCAGGACATAACCAGTTTAGATGGAAACCTATCTACATTGGGTTTCACCTACCCTTGCCTTTTAAAATGGTGGACAAGGGACCTTCATTTAACCTATTCATTTCAACTGCAGTCCCTTGAGCTGTGATGACTCAGAGGTGTTTGGCTTTTGTCACTGCACTAAATCCCTATTTTCCCAAGTTATTCTATTTCTTCCTTTGCTCTCAGCAGATAGTGGGTTTTCCTTTAGTAGTTCCTCAGTTCCAATATGTTGTGGGCTGAGATAACTAGCCAACTGGCTCAGAGTGAGATGTGTGAGTTTTAATCAGCAATTTTGTGCCATTTCAGGGAACTTAGTGACCTTTTTCCTTCCTTCCTATGAACAAGATAGGTAAGACTGCCAGAGAAGTAAGGTGTTACAGTATTATCAGTTATCAACCATCCAGGTTTTGTGGTTCTTTATTTTATTTGTGGGGCTGCCTGCCTCTCTCACGGTCTAAGAGTATCCTGTTCTTTTTCTAACTTCTGTAGTAAATACTCTGCACATTTATGCTTAGGTTAGCAGAAGAGTGATGAAGGGAAACCACCCCCTCATCTCACCAGGGTCCCCACCTTGGTCTCCCAGGATCTTTGCAGGGTCTCTTCCCTGAGGGCCCCTGGTGCAGACTCCCGGAAATCAATTAGGTGGCTTTCGTTTCGTCGGATGTCATGTACCAGCATCACACCCCCACTAGGGAGACACAGAAGGAGGGAGGTGATGATAATATGTCACCTCTCTGTACAATTAGTCTGCCACCCCTTAACCTCCCATGGTGAGGACTGTAAGCTCAGTTTGTCACTTGGGGTCAGGTGTCTGAGCCCCTCCTCAGCAGGGAGTCAGAGACTCAGCCACCGCAAAAGGATGAGGAGTGAAACCAAGGGGGTTGGGGACCCAAGGTCCCTGGACCTCTTCTTGCTTGTCATTGGAGACATTAATCCCTGATTAGGGGAAACCCAGAGACTGGGAGAGCAGGATGTTCTGCCCCCTTCCCCTACCACAACCAGAGCTGGACTCCTGCCAGCTTCCTGCACCTGCTTGCTTGGTATGATCCCTCTTGCTCCCCCAGCACTGGATTATGTAAGACTAGACCATGCAAAACCAGAAGGGGAATTTCTTTGGTACAGCTTGGAAAGGTGGTCTTACAGGAGCCAAGACAGGAACTTTGTCAGCTTGTTCCTTTTCTGTGGCTTATTTATATCTGTGATGGGGGTTGCAAACCTAATGACTACAAATAAGTAACAAAATAAGGAAAGCAGGACAGCTGGGCATGATGGCTCATGCCTATAATCCCAGCACTTTGGGAGGCCAAGGTGAGAGGATTGCCTGAGCCCATGGGTTTGAGACCAGCCTGGGCAACTTGGTGAGACCTCATCTCTACAATAAATAAAAAAATTAGCCAGGTGTGGTGGTGTATGCTTGTAGTCCCAGCTGCTTGAAAGACTGAGATGGAAGGATCGCCTAAGCCCAGCAAGATGAGGCTGCGGTGGCCATGTGTGTGCCACTGTACTACAGCCTGGGTGACACAGAGTGAAACTCCAACTCAAAAAAAAGGAAAGCAGGACAGATAAACAATACGGAGGGCCAGGATCGGTGGCTCAGCTTGTAATCCCAGCACTTTGGGAGGCCGAGGTGAATGGACTGCCTGAGCCCACGGGTTCAAGACCCACCTGGGCAACTTGGCAAGACTTCGTCTCTACAATAAATAAATAAAAAAAATAGCCAGGAGTGGTAGCGCACCTGTAGTTCCAGCTACTTGGAAGGCTGAGGTGGAAGGAGCCCAGCAGGTGGAGGCTGCAGTGGTTGGGAGCGGCCACTGCACTCCAGTCTGGGTGACAGAGTGAGACTCCAACTCAAAAAAAACAAACACACAATAGAGAGTGCTAGGAACTATGACAAAGTGAACAGCACATGCCTCATCATGGGAAGCAGCATCTACTCAGCACCAGATATGTTCGCCATGTGCGAATGTGGGTCTAGTGTTACCTTCTCAGAACTCCCAATTGTTCAAGAGATGTTAGAAATCTGGATTTTTATGAAAACTCTCAATATTTTAACATTAGCAAACATATTTTAAAAACTGTAACTGTGCAAACCAAACCAGTCTGTGTGATGGGTGTTGCCCATGGGTAGCCAATTTGTAACCTCTGTTTAAGAGCTCTTAGCCTGGGGTGTATTTTTGGAGGACAGACGATCCATCGCTTTATCAGACTCACAGGGACTTGAGACCCTAAAAGTTTAAGTATCATTGCCTTAATTGATGACAGTACCCTTACCTGTGTACCTCAGTTTATAGTGTACAAATTTCCTTTCCCAGTTGAAAAAAAAAGGAAAACACCTTCAGATCTTCCATATGGCAGCTTTGTTCTTCTCACTCCATCCAGGGAGAAGGGGATGAAATTTAGTGTATAAAGAGAAAATGCAAGGTGTTGAGGCCCAGCTGCCCCCTGCCCAAACTGGAACTCCCCCAGGTGAAGCCTGAAGACCAGGAGGTGAGAAGTAGTCCTAGGGAAACTCAGACAGTTACCACTGGGAGGTCCTTACCCGCCCAGGCCAGAACTGTGTGGAGCTGCTATCCCCAGACACAAGGCTGCTGCCACAGCTGCATCCACAGAAGATCCCTGTTTACCGAGCACCTCGATGCCCAGGGAAGTGCACCGGGCCACATCAGTCACCACCGCACCCTGCTGGAAGATCTGGGAGAGAAGAGAGAACTTGGTGGGGCTGCGGGAGTCCCTGGCCTCCTTAAGCAGGCCACTAACCTTGGAACCTCCACAGGGGCAGCTGGAAGCTCTGCCCTCTTGTCTCCTTGCTGCTTCCTCCTTACCCCAAGTGCCTTCCACTAGAGTCCCTTCCTTGTTGTCTCCCTCAAGTCCCAGAGCCCCCTCTTTGGGACCCTCCTCTCTCAAGTCGCCACCTTCACCCTTTCCATTTCCTGGCCCCTTCCCCAGTTCCCAGGTCCATCAAGCACTTCCTCATTCCGTCCTCCACAGTTCCCTCCCTCTGCCCGTTTGCCCTCCTCACCTGGGGGTCCCCAAAGTAGATCTGCATTACTAGTGCCACCGTGACACCAGTGGCGAAGGTGAGGCAGGCAGTGACGATGACTGTGAGCCCGTCCTGGCGGCAGGAGCACTCTGCCGCTGCCGCCGAGAACGGGTCCTTGCGCGTCTCCCGTAGCGGCGAACCATCCTGGCTGCCCATCTCAGACGACGACGAAGGCAGGCGCTGCAGCCGCGCGGACTTCAGGAAGGAGTCCTGGTCTGCGGGCGGCGGGGTGGGGCAAGAGGAGGGCCGAGGCAGTGGGCGGCCTGGGCGTCCCCTCCCCGGCCCAGCCGGTCTCCAGGCGGGATTGTTCCGTGCTCCGCCTCCCCAACCCCAACCACACAAATCCCCCAGACCAGCACCGCCCAGCTTTCAGCATCTACCCTAGAGCCTCAGGACGGGAGGGAGCAGCTGTCCCCGGCTGGAAAGAGACAGGGGCACCTAGCAGGCAGTAGGGAGGCTAGATTCCGCCCTTCGCTGATGCCCAGGGCTGAGAACACTTCCTGGGGCACGGGGGAGGGGGAAGCGGGTTCAGCCTTCCCTGGAAATCGGATCCTGTCCCGACTGGGGTCTCCAGCCTGCGGTATAAGGAGGCAGCTACTTAAACTGAATGGCCAGACCCTGGCTTCGAACCTTACTTCAATTATCCATTAATTCAACAAACATGCAGCCTACCATAGGTCTGGCCCTATTCCAGGTACTAGGAGGAAGGGACAGATAACTTCTGCCGTCACAGGGTTCATAGACCCCTGGATGAAAACGACAATCAACAGTTAAACAAAGGAGTATATAATTTCAAGATGTGGCAGGTGCCATGAAGAAAATGAGAGAAAATAATGGGGGGTGGGGGGAGAGGACTGCTCAGCTGGGGAAATCAGGAAAGGCCTCTCAGGAAGTGATTTTCAGGCGAAAAATGGGGATGAGGAGGAGCCAGAGCAAGGGGGGTGTGTAGTGTTCCAGAAAGAGGGAACGGCAGGTACAAAGGCCCTAAGGTGGGAACGACCTAGGTATACTAGGAAAAAAATAACCAAAGCCTGGGTAGCTCTGGTGTATCAGGCATGGGGAAAGAGTAGCAATGGTGGAGATTAGCAGATGTGCTGGGTCTTGTGGGCCTGGTGAGAAGTTCAGAGTTTTATTTATTTATTTTTTTTGAGTTGGAGTCTCACTCTGTCGCCCAGGCTAGAGGGCAGTGGCACGCTCACGGCCACCCCAGCAACGACCTACTGGGCTCCGGAGATCCTTCCACTTCAGCCTTCCAAGTAACCGGAACTACAGGCACACACTACCAACCCAGCTAATTTTTTAATATTTATTGTAGACAAGAGGTCTCACCAAGCTGCCCAGGCTGGTCTCGAATCCACGGGCTCAGGCAATCCACTCACCTTGGCCTCCCAAAGTGCTGGGATTATAGGCTGAGCCACCTAACTCAGTGGAGAAGTTAGGATTTTAACCTAAGAATTATGGGAGGCTACTGGAAAGTTTTTGTTTGTATTTGTTGAGTTGGTCTTACTCTATCACCCAGGCTAGAGTGCAGTGGCATGATTACAGCTCACCACTGCCTCAAACAAACATCTGGGCTCAAGCCATACTCCTGCCACCTGAGTAGCTGGGACTGCAGGTGCATGCCACCATACCTGGCTAATTTTTTTTTTTCTGTTTTTCTGTAGACATGAGGTCTCACTATGTTTCCTAGACTGGGCTCATCTCCAGCTCCTGGGCTCAAGCAATCCTCCCGCCTCAGCTTCCTAAAGTGCTGGGATTGCAGGTGTGAGCCACTGCAACTGGCCTGCCCCTGAAGAGGTTTTCAGTTTTGTTTTTAGTCCGAGTCTCACTCTGTTACCCAGGCTGGAGTGCAGTGGCACACTCATGGCCACCACAGCCTCAACTTGCTGGGCTCAGGAAATGCTTCCACCTTGGGCTTCCAAATAGCTGGAACTACAGATGTGCAACACCGTACCGGCCTAATTTTTGGATTTCTTGTAGAGATGAGTTCTCGCCAAGTTGCCCAGTCTGGTCTCAAATTCCTAGGCTCAGGCAATCATCTTGCCTCTGCCTCCCAAAGTGCTGGGATTACAGGCATGAGCCACCACGTCTGACCTCTGGAGAGTTTTAAGTAGGAACATGAAGCCATCTGTTTTGTGTTTTGAAAAGATCCTTTAGGCTGCTGTCTAGAGAACAGATTAGAGACTGGTAAGAGTGGAGACAGGGGAGACTTGAAAGCTACTTACTTCCTGGGTGACTATGGACAAATCGCTTTAAGTCATGAGCCTCACCTTCCTCATTCTAATAGTTGAGCTAATCCCTAATTGGTGGGATGGGTACAGGGATTTCATTAAGTGATGTACCAAGTGCACTGTAGGTGCTTACTCCAAGTTACTTCTATTCCTTTTCCATCTTGGCCAGGGCTGAGATCTTTTTCTGGCTGCTATTAGCTTTGAACCCAGGTCCCTAAAATGGCCTAAAAGTCTTAGTTGTTTATGAACAGTAAAAAAAAAAATAGGGTGGTACCTTGACCTTAATATCTTTCTGTACTCACAGTGTGTAAAAAATTTACTCATTTGGCTAGGCAGAGTGGCTCATATCTATGATCTCAGCACTTTGGGAGGCCGAGATGGGAGAAGGGTTACTTGATCTCAGGAGTTTGAGACCACCCTTGGCAACATAGTAAGACCTCATCTCTATCAAAAACTTTCAAAAATAGCTGGATAGTTGTGTGCGCCATAATCCCAGCTATTTGGGAAGCTGAGGATGGAGCCATGATCACGCTACTGCACTCCTGTCTGGGTGACAGAGTAAGACCTTGACTCAAAAAGTTTATTTATTCAATAAATATTTTTTGAGTACCTGCTACTATGCACTAGGAGTATTCTATAAAATTCTGTGAGATATTAAAAATTGATTGTTATATTTTTCTGTTTAAAACACTATCATGGTTCACTAATGCCAACATGATAAACATCCAAGCTACTTGACTTTGTGTTTAAGGACTTTTGATACATACTTCCCTCTTCTGTGTAAATAAGAAACCACCTACCTATGCTGAAATGATGATCTATGCAAGAAATTGTTAGAAATTATTTACAATGGTTACTTTTAGGAATAGATACTGAAGACAGGAATGAAATGGAGTAGGGATTTTTGTTTGAAATTTTTATCTTAAAATTTCCTAAAATATTAACTATCTTAAAAATCAGTACATAAGCATGGCCTGTAGTCCCAGCTACTCAGGAGGCTGAGTCAAGAGGATTGCTTGAAGTTCAAGGATGCTGTGTGCTAGATCATGATGTGAATAGCCACTGCACTCCAGCCCGGGAAACGTTCCAAGACCCTCTCTCTATTTAAAAAAAATTAAATACATATATTTTGAAATTAAAAGGAAAAATTACAGGGATATAAAAATAGAGGAGATTTAAAAATTTTCCCTCACTATTGCTTTTTAAAAAATCACTAACATATAAGTTAAATTTTTTTTTTTTTTTTTGAGTTGGAGTCTCACTCTGTCGCCCAGACTGGAGTGCAGTGGCCGCTCCCGGCCACCACAGCCTCGACCTGCTGGGCTCCGATGATCCTTCTGCTTCAGCCTTCCAAGTAGCTGGAACTACAGGCGCGCGCTACCACGCCCAGATAATTTTTGATTTATTGTAGAGATGAGGTCTCGCCAAGTTGCCCAGGCGGGTCTCGAACCCGCAGGCTCAGGCAATCCACTCACCTCAGCCTCCCAAAGGCACGGGATTGCAGGCTGAGCCACCGAGCCCGGCTATAAGTTAAATTTTTACTTTAAAATTTTTATTTAAAAAAAAAGCTTGTCCTCTGGAAGTCTCCCTCAGTGGATCATGCTTGTCTCTAACCCTCAACTCCAGCATAACAGAGTCATTAAATGAAACTGGAATTTATTCAACAAACAGATGTTAAACACCTACTAGGGGCACAGAACTCTCCTTGGCCCCTAGAGGTTTCAAAAGAAGTGCAGGAAAGGGTTTTAAACTTATATTTATTGATGTTGACTATATATCAGGCACTTTACATATATTTCCTCACTGAAGTGTTCCCATGACTTTACAAGATAGGCCCCATTCTTCTCACTATACAGATGAGAAAATGGAGGTGGAGAAAAGTGATAGTGTCTAAGGTCATAAAATGAACAAGTGGCAGAAACAAGAGTCTGTGTAACTTGAAAGCCTCCTTTCCATTGCTTCCAATGGCATCAATAGCCATTCCCCTCCTCAAAAACCAACCTTACAAGTTAATTTTTGTTGCTATTTCCAAGTACTTGTCATTTACTCTGTTTTCTCCAGGACCCAGGAGATAAAGGTGATCACAGCTGAATCTATTCTAGCTTATCTACTCCACCATCATGAAGTTATTCATTTATTCAACAAGAATATTACCGAGTACCTACTCTGTGCGCTGTGTAAGTGCTGGGGCAATAATACTGTTGATTTGACTAATATGTACGAACAACAGCAGGACACTGGCAAAAGGTTAGTTTGGGACCAAAAGAAGCAAGTCTTTTGGGAGAAAGATGAGTTTAACTTTGGCTATTCTAAATTTGTGGGACACCAGGGGAGCCATTTGGAGGTAGGAGGCCTCGTAGAAATCTAATTTTTATTTGCTTAGCCACCATTCTCCATCCAGTTTTCTTGTAAGGTACACCCTCTCCCCTCTATTAGCCAACTCCCTCACCCCTGACCACAGTATAACTCAGGCCTGGCCAATCAGAACAGGTTCAAGGACAGGCATATGACCAAAACCAGGGTATAAGACTCAAATTTTGTTCTCTTGCTGGAACTATTAGAAAAGGGAAAGGCTCTCTTTCTGCTTAAGTTGCTAAATTGGTAGGATGTAAGCCTGTAGCTGCTGGGAGCATCATGCCCTCAACAAGATGGGAGGCTTTCTGACAACGAAGTCCACAAAAAGAAGGCAGAGTAAAAGGTGGATAAAAGGTAACTCCATTTTAGGCAGCTTGATTCAGCTAAGCCTGAAGCCCCATATCCCTGTACTTTTCGGTTATGCTACCCAGTAAAATTCTCCTTATGAATATAGCTTAGTTCTAGCTGAGTTTATGACAAAAGAACCCTGAACTACACAAGTCCAGAATTCAGGAGAGAGATCTTGGTTGGAGATAGGTCATCTTGCTTGTTTACTCCCTTAAGGGGAAAATCACTAAAGATTTTTGAACCAGGGAGTGACATGACCAGAAGTGCAGGGTGGTGGGTAGATTGGGGTTGGGGACGGGAGCAAGAAGTAGAAAGCAGGAAGAGCAACTAGGAGTCTATGAGTAATATAGGTAAGAGAGGTTGGTGGCTTAGTCTACAGTGGTGATGACAGGCATAGTGAGTAGGAATTTGGAAGCTACTTAGGAGAGGGTCAGAGAGCACCTGATCATCATTTGAAAGTGAGAGGAAAAGATGGAGTCCAGGGTGCCATTCATCCATGGAAACTGGATGCATGGTAGTGTCATTAATTGAGAATGGCACCAAAGGGACAGCAGGTGTGTGGGGAAGAAATTAGGAGTTTAGCAAAAAAGGTGGGGCACTTGCAAGACATCTCAAGGCATGTCTGAGCAAGAGAGAGAGAGAAACACATGGGCTTGGATCTCTGAAAAGAGGAAAGAATTTCCCAGTCTTGAAGTGGTCATCATCTAGCTCTGTTTCTCACAAGGCCTGCTGTGGGGTACCTAGCACTTGGTTTTGGGGAATGGCAGAGTAGAGGTTAGTTGGGCACAACTAAGGTCCTGGCTAAGACAATGAGGCCATGCCACTAGGTGGCACCACCAACATAACATAGAAGGCCCTGTTAGCCAGCAGTCTGATTTAGCTGAACCAAAGAAGCCTTGGGGCTTAGAAGTAGGACTGGGAGACATGGCATTGAAATGATTACACTGGCAAGGTCCTTGGAACCAACAAGGCAATTCCCTGGGAACTTTGACAGAAAGTGTAAGTTCCTAGAAGCTCAGGTGACTAGGGTCTCTGTTGGATTTCTGTACAGGTGAGGACAGAGCTTGTACTGAACTTTCCAAAGTATTCCTGGGGTTTTGGAGCTTTCTCCCATGCTATTCTTTCATGCTGAGATCTTCTCTCTCACTTGTTTATTCACTCAACAATTATTTATTGAGTGCCCAACAGTGAGCTGGATGCTGGAGAAAGGATAGTGAACAAAACAGTCATAATTCCTGCCCTCATGGAACTTACTGGCATGGAATAACATAATTGCACAAATAAATTATCACAGGTTTTGATAAATGCTGGCATTTATAGAGGGCTATGAGAAAACATTGTCAGGTAGTTCCCATTTCTAGGTTAGGAGAGAGAGGCATTCTCTTTTGAGCTGGAAGAGGAAACTAAGGCCCAGGACATGGTAGGTGTGCACGCTGTCACTGATCAAGTGAGGGCACTGCTAGGACCAACAGCCTCACTCCTGACTGCCGAAAAAAATAACTAGCTTTAGGCTGATATCTACCAGAACATGTCTTCCCATCCCTCTCCCTGCTGCCTCCTGACTTCAAAGCTAGTCCTTCTGGAAAATAAGTATTGATTGGCAGCCCTGACGTTTGATGACCATAAGCCTCCAAACCCCGCTCTCGCCACCTCCTCTCCCCCACCCCATATAGAGTATAGTCCAGTCAGCTTGGCAGGGACTGTTGGGTCCAGGCTGGAGGACCAGAAAGTGTGTGGGGTGGGGAGATAACTTGCAGCTCTCAGGTTGAGAGCAGCTATGGAAGGGCCAGGCCAGAGAGGGTCAGGCCAGAGAAGCAGCATCTGCTAGTCTGTGGTAAGAGACAAGGCTCAAGTGCAGGCACTCTGATGAAGAGACAGTGAGGTAGAAGGATGCTCTAATGCCAGGAAGTGACGTTGAGGGAAAGAGGGATGGGGGATGAAGGATAAAGATAGAGGGAGGATAGAGCTGGGCCACATGGATCGGAGGGAGAGCTCCAGGGAATGCTCAGAGAGCTCTTGACCCCAGGTCTCTCCTGACCCCTGTCTCCTCCCTCCCTCCCCCCACTTATTGCAGTTCCTGCAGAAGGCAGAGAACACAGTAAAATTCCGGACACTGGTTCCCAGGGAGCAGGGCTCCTTAATATCTAGCAGGTACTAATATCCTGGCCAGATCTATGGCTCCAAGAGGGATGGGGTAAGCCACAGAACAGCGAAGGCACTCTAGTCCCCAAGGACTTTGAGAGGTCATGCAGTCCATCCCCCTGTCTCTCAATACCCAGCACTCCCAGAACGAGGGGAATCATAATCTCTTTACCCCTCCCTGGACATGAAGAAATTCCCAGTTTCTCCCCAGACTCTCTGCTTCCCATAATCTCTGGCTGTGGGGAACTTCTTAAGACATAGACTGTATCCCTTTTGCTGCAGCCTCTGGCTTGGTTTCTCCTATCCTATCCTCTGTGGCTAGAGAAAACCCTCTTCTGGGGTATCACAGCTGTTCCTTAGGCTCTCCCCTCCAACGTTCCTTCCTTGTTAGTTGGTTCTTCCCAAGAGGTAAGCCCAATCCCTCCTACTGCAGTACCCAGCATCTCTCCCTTGTCGCATCCTACGCCTCCAAGGCAGAAATGCACTCCCTTCCCCAATAGATAATCAACATAGACAAGGGAAAAGAAGGGAGCTGTCCAGGAGGAAGGGGATGAATTAAGGAGATGAAGGCTGTTGGTGCATGCTCGGCACAGATGGAGGAGGACCAGGGACCTCCTATGGCGGGGTTGGGACGGAGCCCACGGGCCTCACCGGTGTCGGGGTCTCCCAGAAAGGCGTCCTCGTCCTTGCGGCCCCTCAGCGGGGC
>NW_007257342.1:521182-521865 GCF_000164805.1 Carlito syrichta | reverse complement strand
GGTCGCGGGTCGTGGGCGGCAGGCGCAGCCTCGGGGCTCTGGGCACGTTTTGCAGCCCAGGAACCAAACCCCTTTCTCCTTCCAGTCTGAGTCCAGCTGGCATCCTCCTCAGACCCAGACGTCTTCCCCCGACCACAGACCCTTTCACTGACGGCAAATCCTTCCTCGACCCCAGATCTAGTCTTCCACTCCAAACCCCTCGGACGCCAGAACTCCTCTTGAACTGCAGGACCCTTCTCCCATCTCACACTCCTCCTCCGACCCTAGACCTCTCTTTCACCTTCCGACTCCGCCGTCACTCCCAGACCCCTTAAAAGCCCCAGCTCGTGATGCATCCCCAGACCCTCCTTCACCTGCAGACCCCTCCGACCCCTTTCCACACGCCGACGTGTGTCGGACTCCGCTTTCAGTCGCACCTCCTTCTGAGACCCCGGACCTGTCAGCATAGGAGAAAGAGTCTCAGATTTTCGTGTGGGTTAAGATCTCTTTGTTTTGTTTTGTCTTTTTGTCTTTTTTTTGAGCTGGAGTCTCACTCAGTCGCCCAGACTGGAGGGCAGTGGCCGCTCCCGGCCACCGCAGCCTCGACCCGCTGGGCTCCGGCGATCCTTCCGCCTCAGCCTTCCGAGGAGCCGGAACTACAGGCATGCGCTATCACACCCGGCTGATTTTTTGATTTTATTGTA
>NW_007257342.1:518443-521162 GCF_000164805.1 Carlito syrichta | reverse complement strand
CACTCACCTCAGCCTCCCAAGGCGCGGGATTACAGGCTGAGCCACCGAGCCCGGCTAATTGTTTTGTCTTTTTGAGCTGGAGTCTCACTCTGCAGCCCAGGTTGGAGTGCAGTAGCACGCTCACGGCCACCGCAGCCTCGACCTGCTGTGCTCGGGCGATTGATCCTTCCGCCTCAGCCTTCCAAGTAGCTGGAACCACAGGCGTGCGCCCCTACGCCCGGCTAATTTTTTGATATTGTAGAGACGAGGTCTCGCCAAATTTCCCAGGCTGGTCTCGAACCCCTGTACTCAGGCAATCCTCTCTCCTCTCCGTCCCAAAGTGCTGGGTTTACAGGCGTGAGCCACCGCGCCCGGTCATGGGTTAGGGTGTTTGAAAGCAGATCCTCATATTCCCCGCCAGAGATCCTGATTAGCAGGCTGGGATGAGGTCCTTGGAACGAGAATATTTGCCATCATTTTAAGAGTTTTTGATGTGCTTCTGGAAACAACACATTGAGAAAGTAATGATGGTTGTGGTAGGGGAGGAATGGGGTAGGATGAGGGAGCATAAAAACGTGGAGGATGGGTCTCTATAGTCTGGGTGTCTGGGTTCTATTCCAGGTGCTACCACTCAGACGTTGTGATCTTGAGAAAGAAACTTAATCTCCCTGAGTCAGTTTACTGATCTATAAAATGGAGAGAATACGAGTTTCCATTTTAGAGGGTTGTCATGAAGATTAAATAACGAATGGAAAGCGCCCAATATAGGGCTTGACATTTACTCATAAATCCCACCACCATCATCATCACCTTACTCTCATAGATTCTTATTTCTTCCAAGTCCATTCACCCTCTCTCCACTCTCAGTCCAACCATTCTACAGTTTACACTACTTCCATTTCTAAGGATGAAGGAGGTTCCCTCTTTTATGAGGCCTTTGGGCCAAACTTCTATTGGGCAGCAGTCCATAGGACAAGAGAGGGGGCTGGTCAAACTCTGGAGGCACACGCGCTCTCTCTCCCACTCCAGACTCCAGGCTCAGAGATGACCTGAAAAGTTTGAAAATCTATGGGCACAGTATCTGTACTACCACCTATGGACAGGAGAGGGTAGTAGTGGGTCAGGAACAGCTCTGGGGGTTGGGAGTAAGGCTAGGGAGAGAGGACAGGAAGGAGTGAGAGCTCTCAGAGCCGCGTGTGGGGATGGTTCCGGAGGGTAACTGTCTGTAGGTACAATGTGTACCCACTGTGTGTACTTTCCTCCTTGTCTCCTCAGTGAGGTCCATCAGTGGGGGTTTGAGCTTCTTAACAGGGTCCATGTCTCCTTGGTAAAGTCCAAATCTGTGTGCTCTCAGTAGGGGAAGTGCCCTTCAGTGCCATTCATATCCTATTAACAGGGCCCAGAACCCTTCAGAGAGATCTAAGAACCCCCAGCAACATCTGTGCACCCTTTCAGTGAATTGTGCGTCCCTTCAGTGCACTTGATGTCTTCTCAATTATCTGTCCCCTTAGAGGATTCCACGTCCACTCTCAGAGGTTTGTATCCCTTCAGTGAGCCCTGAGTCTCCCTTCCGGATTGGGTAGGCTCTGGATCATATATCTGATCATAGGGAGATTTTTTTCAGTTCAGAGTATGTGGGGCTTATGGTCAGCTAAGCAAATATCAGAGGAGCAGGTGGTAAGGGAGGGTGAGCTCGATGGGGTTACAAGCCGTGTGTAGGCTTCAGGAGGCAGGGCTGCCTGCTCTAAAGAATCATTCTTGGAGTTAGGTATTTAAGAATCCTCTCTGCCTTGACTTCCAGTCTGTAAAATGATGACTGAGGTGAGCCCTTCTTGGCAGTGAGTGCAGGTGGGAGAGGAGCTAGAGGGGAGCCAGAGGTAATTGAGCCTAGGTTGTGGCTGGTGGAGGCTGTGTCTAGTTAGAATGTGTGTGCCTTCCTCCTTACCTCAGTGGGGTTTGAGTCCTCTTAGTAGGATCCATGTTTCTTTGGTAAAGTTTATATCTTTTGAATCGCTTTGGTGATTGTGAAGGAAAGAAGAGAATGTGAAAAGAAAGGAAGAGAATGTGAAAGATTTGGCCTATTTCCATAGACTTTGGTATTTTACAAGCTTTAACTTTAACCTGATGCGGAAGTAAAACTAGACCTGCAGTCAGGAACTTAGGTTTGGCCTTGACTTGGTCTTTGTTTGCTCTGTGACCTTGCACAAGTTCCTTCCCTTTCCTGGGTTTGCCATTTGTGCAATTAGGAGGTGAGCTTATTATTAAAGACCTAAAGACATCCCCTAGTCTTCACTTAATGCGTTTTGTACCTTAGATCTGGCTGGATATTTGTGGAGGCAAGGAAATTGTGGATATATCCTCAAAAGTAAGAGAACTCTGAGCTGGCACCAGGTTAGCAGAGAGATCCCAGTCATGTTCTCAAGGTCGTGGGAGCAGTTTTGCCTGAGGACGGATGAGGGATGTTGCTCAGAGAAGGGGACCCAGTATCACCTGGAAGGGACCCTATGCTCTCTGGCTTTCTAACTCAGTGCGGAGACAGGACTGCGCAATCAGACCAGGAGGCGGCCCCGCGATGGGCCCGCTCCGGCCCCTCGCATAAGTCCAGCCCTTCCCCGCTGGTGCCAGTTCCTCATCTGTCACTCCAAGACCCTACCCCACCCTGGTCACTCCATGGCTCTGCCTCCTCTCCTGTCGCATCCAGCCCGGCTACTCCCCGGCACTCCACGGACCCACTTCCTCT
>NW_007257342.1:492156-517804 GCF_000164805.1 Carlito syrichta | reverse complement strand
GTGCATGAGGAGTTGCGGGCTCGGAGGCAGTGGCAGGCTGTTCCGGAGGAGGTGGGGCTCCCCGAGGGGAAGAGGGTCCCGCGGAGGGACGGGCTCTGCGGGCGCTGGGGGGCTCCCGGACTCTCGGGGGTCCCGCCGGGAGACAGGGCGGGTGGTTTTCAGAGACTCGCCGGGTCGGCAAGGACGTGTGGGATTCTGTGAGGAGACAGGGGATCCGTGAGGAAACGGGGAACCTGCGAGGAGCTGTGGGGCTCCCTGAGGAGGTGTGGGTCCGTGAGGAAGTGGGTTCCGCGAGATGGGGGTTCCGTGAGGAGGTGTGGGGTTCCGCGAGATCTTTTTGTTTGTTGATTTGTTTGAGTCGGGGTCTCACTCTGTCACTCAGGCTGGAAGGGGCATTGGAAGTGTGCATTCTCGAGTGCCTGATGCACCGCAGACATCCAGTAAGTGGTGGTTAGTTTGCTAACAGTAAGAACAACACGGATGAAGCAATTTCTGAGTAATCCAAACAGGATTGAATCAAGTGTAAAGTGGTGGAATTGGGATTTGAACCAAGGCAGTCTTGATCACAGAATTTACATCCTATTCCCTGACCCCATGGTATGCTTTCCACTAAATTCGATCAAATACGACTTCAAAATCTCTCTCAGATTTACCTTTTCTCCCATTCCCATAGAACCTTTTAAATCAAGACAGCAGCCTCCTAATTTATTCTTTCTCCACTAGTTTCACCACCTTCAATCTCTCCAGAATTTATCTAAACACCATTACATTGATATTGTGGAAGTACTATTTTCATATGTTACTGCAAAAACTTTCAATCGTTCCCTATGTCCTGCCGTTTCAAATTAAAATTCTGCTTTTCTTTCCAGGGCCATCCCACCTCTCCATCCTTGTCTGTCACTACTCCCTACGATACATACCCCTTATTCTAGACAGGTTATTGTTTTATATCCTGCATACACACCTTTTCCTACCTTCCTGCCTTTGCCCATTTCCTTCTACTCTTCTCAACCTAGTCAAACTCCACCAATTTCACAGAGCATTCTCGTACCATTGCAGTTTATACTCATCTGTTTCCTCTTCTGAACTTCTTCAGTCCTTAGAATTTATGCCAGTGAAACAGCTAGATTCTGGTACACACACACACCCCTAAGTGAGCATAAAACTCAGTTTCATTCATTTCTTGTTGATGGACAAAACTGTAGTTCATAAGTAGTTTTATAAAACTCCTTATTATCACTTAAAAATATTTTTGAGTGTGTGTATTCTGGTTATTAGCCATGTGGTCCTTGGGAGTTTCCTATGCTTTCTGAGTTTCCGTTTTCTCACTTATAAAATTAGGACAGTTAATATATACTTCATAGGACCATAATATCATAAAGATTAAATGAGATTGGTCCAGTCCCTGATATATGAATGGCATTCACTAAACATCAATTTTCATTTGCTTTCTCTTTAATGGCCATTTAGAATTACATTGTATCATTACTTGTGTTACTAATTTTCATCAGTTTGTTATTTTGGGGCTTTTGAATTATTTCCAGTTTCACTAATTTTTTTTTTGTTTTTTTTTTTGAGTTGGAGTCTCACTCTGTCGTCCAGACTGGAGTGCAGTGGCACGCTAACAGCCACCATAGCCTCAACCTGCTGGGCTCAGGGGATCCTTCCGCCTCAGCCTTCCAAGTAACCAGAACAACAGGCGCATGCTACCACTCCCGGCTAGTTTTTGATTTATTGTAGAAACGAGGTTTTGCCAAGTTGCCCAAGCAGGTCTCAAACCCGCGGGCTCAGGCAATCCACTTGCCTCGGCCTCCCAAAGTGCTGGGATTACAGGCTGAGCCACTGAGCCTGGCCCAGTTTCACTATTATAAGTAGTGTTGCTATAACCATCTTTTTAGTAGTCCCTTTTCCCCCCTCAGGGATTATTTTCTTGAAGTGTATCTTCCAAAATTGAGTTAGCAGACAAAAGGGTATAAAGAGTTTTATGGCTGTTGTCAGACATTGCCCTGCTATCCAATATGATTGTGCCTTTTTTCTCCCCCCAAGCCATTATGGTATAATAGTATTTGTTTAATCAGGGCCACCCAAGCATTAGGCTTAATTTAAAAAATACTTGCTAGTTTTACAGGCATATAATGGCAACTTGGGATGGATTTAACTTGGATTTCTTTAATAGATTACATCATGTACTTTAGTATTAAATTATATTCTGTCTTGTACTTTCAAAAAATGTCATGTTGGTCTTATGTCTCCAACTAGATTGTATAAACTGTAAGTCCTGTAACCTTGAACAAATGACTTAGTCTCTCTGAATTTTTTTTTTTTTTAAGTCAGAATCTCACTGTGTTGCCCAGGCTGGAGTGCGGTGGCATGATCAAGGCCTTGATCTGCTGGGCTCAGGCGATCCTTCCACCTCAGTCTTTCAAGTAGCTGGAATTATAGGCATGTGCCACCACACCCGGCTAATTTTTTAACTTATTGTAGAGATGAGGTTTCACCAATTTCCCAGGCTGGTCTCAAACCCCTTAGCTAAAGCAATCCTATCACCTCGGCCTCCCAAAGTATTGGGATTACAGGCTTGAGCCATCGCACCCTGCCTTCTTTTTTTTGAGTTGAAGTCTCACTCTGTCACCCAGGGTCTGTCTCACTCTGCAGTCATGGCCACTGCAGCCTCGACCTGCTAGGCTCAGGCGATCCTTCCACCTCAGCCTTCCAAGTGGCTGGGACTACAAGTGTGCACCACCACGCCTGGCTAATTTTTTGATTTATTGTAGAAATGAGATCTCGCCAAGCTACCGAGGCTGGTCTCAAACCCATGGACTCAGGTACCTTAGCCTCCCAAAGTGCTGGGATTATAGGCATAAGCCACCATGCCTGGCCTGAATTTGATTTCTTATGAAATGAAGGGTTGATAATCTTTAAGGTTCCTTCCATTGTTATGGTTCTAATTGTCTCTCTTCCAACTCTTGATCCAGTACTCAGAATATCCTAAATTCTCTGCAGTCACATGTTTTGCCTGTTGTCTGTAGTCAGGCAGATATATATATATATGTATTTTTTTTTTTTTAGTTGGAGTCTCACTCTGTCACTCAGACTGGAGTGCAGTGGCTGTGCCCGGCCACTGCAGCCTCGAACTGCTGGCCTCCGGCGATCCTTCCGCCTCAGTCTTCCAAGTAGCTGGAACTACAGGCTCGCACTACCACACCTGGCTAATTTTTTATTTATTTTAGAGACAAGGTCTTGCCAAGTTGCCCAGGCAGGTCTCGAACATGCGGGCTCAGGCAATCCACTCACCTCGGCCTCCCAAAGCGCTGAGATTATAGACTGAGCCACCAAGCCCGACTGGCAGATATATTTTTAAAATATAAATCTAATCAGGTTAACTCTTTTTTTTTTGTTTTTTTTGTTTGTTTGTTTGGTTTTTTTGAGTTGGAGTCTCACTCTGTCATCCAGACTGGAGTGCAGTGGCCTCTCCTGGCAACCGCAGCCTCGACCTGCTGGGCTCCGGTGATCCTTCTGCCTCAACCTTCCAAGTAGCCGGAATTCAGGCATATGTTACCACGCCCAGCTAATTTTTTGATTTATTGTAGAGATGAGGTCTCCCTGCCCAGGTGGGTCTCGAACCCGCGGGCTCAGGCAATCCACTCACCTCAGCCTCCCAAAGGCGTGGGATTACAGGCTGAGCCACCGAGCCCGGCTTAACTCTTGCTTAAAATCCTTCAATGGTTTCCATTGCTCTTGGAATAAATACCAAATTCTTTCTCATGCACAGAACTGCAAGATCTGCTCAGTTTATGCATCAATTTCTTCTGTTCTTTCCTTTATTCTCAATGTCTCAGTCTCAAGGAATTTCTCTTAACAAATACCTATGGTTCTTGCTCATCCCATAGTACTTGTTTTTTGGTAAGGGAATGGAGAAACACTCCTATTTATCTTTCAGATTTTAGTAAAAGTGTCTTCCTCAGGGAAATTCAAATCTTGACTTAGTAACTGAGTAAGCTTGGAGAAACAACTTAACCTTTCTGAGCCTTGATTTTCGAATTCATAAAATGAGAAAAGCTTCCTTTCTAGGGTTGTACTAAGGACTAAATGAGCTGATACATATAAAAAGCTTAAAACAACATCTGGCAAATAGTGAGTAACACTTGTGCGAGTAGAAGTAGGAGAAAAAGATGTTTAATACATAATTGCTGAGAGAGAATGTACAAATTAAGAGAAGAGGTGGTCATGGAAGGCTCTGCAGGTAAATAATTTCTTTTTTTCACTAATCACTTCATTAAAAAAATTTACTGATTTTTGTGGCTGAGCTCAATATAACCCTAACTACTTGGTAGGTTGAGGCAGGAGGATTTCTTGAGTCCAGGGGTTTGAGACAAGACTGGGAAACATAGACCATGTAACATACACACAAATTATTGTGTTAATACTGGGGGGCTCTGATTTGAGTAGATGATGAAAAATGGGCAGGCATTTCTGAAGACAAAAGGAAGATTTGAGTCAAGATTCAGCTTGTGGGAACAGAAGATAGGTTTGGAGAGTGGTGGTTGATAAGCTTAGACAGGTAAAGGAGGGACCCAGATCGTGGGTCTTAGGGCAGGTAAGTTGTAACTTAGTCTTGTGCATAGACTGGTATACCTCTGAGTATTTATCTGAGAAGCTTAGTGATATCTGGGCTTCCTTTTCTGTTGCAGAGTTCTGGGGAGACATTGCCAAGGAATTTTACTGGAAGACCCCATGCCCTGGCCCGTTCCTTCAGTACAACTTTGATGTGACTAAAGGAAAAATCTTCATTGAATGGATGAAAGGAGCAACTACCAACATCTGCTACAATGTACTGGATCGAAATGTCCATGAGAAAAAACTTGGAGATAAAGTTGCTTTTTACTGGTAAAAAAAAAAAAAAAAAAAAACTATCTTATACTCTGTGGCAGATGAAAAGTCATCTCTCACATTTATGTAGTGTTTCACAGTTTACAAAGTACTTTAAAATCCATGAAATCATTTGATACAACAACTCAGTAGTATAAGCAGAGTAACATTAACTTAATGTTTCAGATGAGAAAAATGCCTCAAGGAAGTTAAATAACTTTTCTCAGATAACATAACTAGTATCTGACTGAGATGACATTCAAAGCCGTGTCCTGACTTCTAGTCTAGTTAGAAATGAAGAAGGGCCATGCATAAATGGAAGAGAACAGGAACGAGTAGCTTTCTTTCTCATTCTTGCTTTGGGAAGAAAATGAGTACTAGGTTTTTCACCACCACCACCACCACCACTATAATTTCCTTTTATTGAGCTATATGCCAGACTATGCATAATTATCTTCTTTGATGCTCTTGACAATTATAAAAGTAGTCTTTGTTTTGTTTTTGTTTTTGAGTCAGAATCTCACTCTGTCGCTCAGGCTGGAATGCAGTGGCACACTCACGGCCACTGCAACCTCGACCTGCTGGGCTTAGGTGATCTTTCCGCTTCAGCCTTGCTAGTAGCTGGAACCATAGGCATGTGCCCAGCTAATTTTTTGATTTACTGCAGACAGGAGGTCTTGCCTTGTTGCTCAGACTGGTCTTGAACCCTGAGCTCAGGCAATCCTCTCGCCTCCGCCTCTCAAAGTGCTGGGACATGAGCCACCGCACCCAGCCAAAAACACTATTTGTTTTTCTGTTTTTATATACGTGAAAACTGAAGTTCTGAGAAATTAAGTGACTTATCCAAAGTTGAACAGCTAGCAAGAAGCAAGGCTGAGATTCAAATCCAGACAGTATAATTATAGAGCTTTTACTCTTACCCATGACACTGCTACCCCTCTAATTCCTTACCCTAATCTCTCAACAGCTTTGCAAAATAGAAATTCTTAGTTCATTTTTACAGGTGAATAAATGAAACATTGAAGCATTATGTAGTGAATAAGATCATAGAATGAATAAATGGTAGCATGCAGCTTCTCCAGCAGGAACTTTCTAAGACTCCCTTCCTCAGCAGCTTAACTCTCTAGGAGATATTACTATACTGAACCCAAAGAGGACTTTGAAGTTCCAATAATTGGGGTATTGCTTCTGCCACCACCTATGAGCACTCTAAGAACTGATCTATTTTTTAAGCTAGCCAATAGTAGCAGGTTGGATGCCTCATGGAAGATTTAAATTGGAACTCACTCAGCATTTGCCCAGTTTGTGTGATTATTGAGAAAAACTGACCTGAGAGACAGGAAATTTAGGTTCTTATTCCAACTCTGCCACTGACTTACTCTACAGGCAAGGCATTTAACTGTTTGAGAGACAGTTTCCTCTTCCATAAAATGGGGATAATAATGCTAGGTTATTATAAGAATCAAATGAGATGATATTGTAAAAGCATTTATGGGCCAGGTGTGGTGGCTCAGGCCTGTAATCCCAGCACTTTGGGAGGCCTAGACGAAAGGATTGCCTGAACCCAGGGTTTCAAGACCACCCTGGGCAACTTGGTGAGACATTGTCTCTATAATATATCAAAAAATTAGCCAGGCATAGTAGGGTACGTCTGTAGTTCTGGCTGCTTGGAAGGCTGAGGTAGAAGGATCGCCTGAGCCCAGCAGGTTGACACTGGGGTGACCATGAGCTTGCTACTGAACTCCAGCCTGGGTGGCAGAGTGAGACTCTGACTGGGAAAAAAAAAAGCATTTATGTATTTATTGGAAAGCACTGTACAAGTGTGTGTGGTCTGTTATCACATTACCATTGCTCAGTTGGGGGTCACTTTGCCACTGAAGTTCACTGTATATTATATCTGTTGAGATTATTTTTAGCTCCCACTCTAGGGCTTTATGCTTGAACTCCAGTCCACACTTGGGTCCATTTCCTAGGCTCTTTAAGGATCATCACACCTTTAAAAATCTTCAAAGGATATGCTTGTGTTTGAATTTGTTCTTTGGTTTGAAAGAATTCAGGTGCCTGATGAAAGACTAAGTATACACAGGCCAGTGTTTTCAATCACTAGAGATTTTTCCACAATTCTGAGGCCCTTTCTGTCTTGAGACACTAGTTCTCCTATCACTCTTACCTGAACAGGTTTTTGAGAGCTTGGCTTTCCCCATCTGTAAAATGAGGGCAGTATACTAGATAAGTGTTTTCCAAAGACTGCTTCAGGAACCACGAGTTATCAAAGATATTAGCAGGGTTTCTTAATTTATGAAATGATTATGTCTAAGAAAAAATGCACAATAAATTGCCTTTGGTTGAGACTCCCAATGTGTATTAACATAGTAAAATCTTCAAGAAGTCTTATAGTAGAGATACCTGATTAATTTTGTCTAACATGAGATTTCCCAAATTTATTCAAGCCCCAAACACTTTTTGCAGCATGGTATTAGTAGCAAAGAAGCAGTATTCCATCCATGGAACACTAATTTGGAAAGTACTGGATTTTCATGACCCACCAGGGCAACTTGGCGAGACCTCATCTCTACAATAAATCAAAAAATTAGCCGGGCGTGGTAGCACGCGCCTGTAGTTCCTGCTACTTGGAAGGCTGAGGCGGGAGGATCGCCGGAGCCCAGCAGGTTGAGGCTGCGGTGGCCGGGAGCGGCCACTGCACTCCAGTCTGGGTGACCAAGTGAGACTCCAACTAAAAAAAAAAAGAAAGTACTGGATTAAATAATTTCTAAATTTACTTTCAGTGCAAAATTCTGCAACTCAGTAACAAGACATCCTCACTCCATTTTTCCATTGGTTATTGCCTCAACAAAAATTGTTAAAAGCAAGTGTGGTGTCTCACACCTGTAATTCCAGCACTTTGGAAAGTGGAGGCGAGAGGATTGCCTGAGCTTAGGGGTTCAAGACCAGCCTGGGCAACTTATCTCTACAATAGCTGAGTGTGGTGGCATGTGCCTATAGTCCAGCTACTTGGAGAGCTGAGGTGGAAGGATCTCCAGAGCCCAGAAGGCCGAGGCTGCTATAGGTGATTGTATAACTGCGCTCCAGCCTGGGCGACAAAGTGAGACTCCGACTCAAAAAAAAAAAAAAAATTGCTAAAGATATTGGATGCTTATCCCTGTGTTATGTGTTTTAGATACAAGGGTAAAGGGGTGGGAGATGAATACCATATGGGTAATTATTATTCAATTTTTTATGTTTATAGTAAAGCCAAAGCAAAATACAAATAAATCACATTAGTTATAAGATATGTGGTTATTTCCCCTTGTTACCTCCATATTTTAAAAATAATTATGCTTATAATGCAATTTCTTTATCTTTTTTTTTAAAAGCACGATTTATTGAGAGGACAGAAAAGCTTCCACAGTGGGAGAGGACCCAAAGGGGTTGCTCTTCTCATCATTTTTAAAGAAAATATTGATTTGCTATTATGATTGATAAGAATTTAGTTCTCATACACCCCTCCAATTTCCTTTTCTCTTTTCCCTGATGTAATTGTTGATGTTTTCTAGTTAATTTTAAATCACTATTTACATAAGATTAGTATATTATATGATTAGATTTCCTTTTATGTACAGATTTTTTTCTTTTTGAGTTGGAATCCCACTCTGTCACCCTGGCTGGAGTGCAGTGGCATGCTCACAGCCACCGCAGCCTTGACCTGATGGGCTCAAGTGATCTTTCTACCTCAGCCTTCCAAGTAGTTGGAACTATAGGCATGCACCACCACACCTGGCTAATTTTTTGATTTATCAGAGTAGAGATGAGGTCTTGTCAAGTTGCCTAGGCTGGTCTCAAACCCCTGGGCTCAGGCAATCCTCTCACCATTTTCCAAACTCTGTCATATAATTTATTCTTTCAAGTCCTCCTTTCTCCAAAAAAAAAAATCCTCCTTCTTGGAGTCCACCTTCTTTCTGCTCTAATTTTTATTAATGTTTAAAAAATGACATATTTTCAGTACTCCGACTGACATACTTCTTTTCAAACCATAATATGACTTTCTCCTTGGCTTAAACTGTGTCACTTAGATAGCTGTAGTGGTATTAGCAAGCCATATTTATAGCTCATTCCTTGTTTGGGGACATGAATTATATAGATACTGAAATTATACACAAAGAAAATGGTGCTCTTGGGAAAGTAATCCAATTAGCCAAAATAGAACCATTAAGGAAGAATTTTAGCTAGGTGCGGTGACTTATGCTTGTAATCCCAGTACTTTGGAAGACAGAGGTGAGAGGATTGCCTGTGCCCATGGGTTCGAGACCAGCCAGGGCAACATAGTGAGATCTTGTCTCTATAATAAATTAAAAAATTAGCTGGGTATGGTGGCACACACCTGTAGTTCCAGCTACTTGGAAGGCTGAAGCAGAAGGATCACCTGAACCCAGCAGATCGAGGCTGCGGTAGCTGTGAGTGTGCCACTTGCACTTCAGCCTGAGCAACAGAGTGAGACTCCAACTCAAAAAAAAAAAAAAAAAAAAGGAAGAATTTGACCTTTTACTTTTGGCTTGACACATTGCAAATGTTCATGGAATAATAGTATTTTTAGAACTTGAAACAAATTTTAAAGTCTACCTAGACCAACTCTCTTGATAGATTGGTAGACTAAGGACCAAAGAAGCTAGGTGATTTGCCTATGGATCAAATACCAGTTTGAAGACAGGACTGAGAGTAATGTCCCGATATTCTCACTCCTAGTCAATTGTTCTTTTTTTCACATGATCCTACCTCATTATTTTAGTAGTTCAACACTTGGCTGTGACAGATGGAAAGAGAAATGAGCCATATTGACTAATTTGACTAAATTAAATTAACTTTCAAATAATTTGTTTAACACTATCAGATAAAATGTGTTATCAGGTTTAAGTGTCCCAGACCCTGATCTCATGTAGTTTATATTCAATTTAGGAAGACCAAATAGGCCTGTATCAAACAGCCTAAAAGCAATTATGGACCAAACTGCAAAGAGCCCCTTATGCAAATAGTTCACAGAAATGAGAAAGCATTATAGGGAGGCAGGATAACATAAAGATTAAGCTAATTGGTTTTGGTGTCAGACTAACCTACTTTGAGTCCTATTTCTGCCACTAACTAGCTGTCTGATTTTGGACAAGTTACTTAATTTCTTTGAGCCTCAGTTTTCTCAACTGTAAAATGTAGATAAAAATAGCTTTTTTCTCATGGAGTTGTCAATTGAGTAGGATTGAGTAAGATAAAAAATTCATGTATCAAATTCCTGGTACACTGAAAGCACTTGCTTAACATTATTACATAATGTACCATAATTATTACATTTGGATGGTGAGAAAAACAACTGTATTTGGAACAAAAGTTTTATACAGGGAACAATTTATTCATTCAGTAAATACTTATTGAGAACTTACTATGTGCCAGGTACTATTCTGGACAAAACAAATTTCCTGTCCTCATGGAGGTTTTAGTCCAGCTTGAGGAGACAGACAATAAACAAAGTGATATATTTATAGTAGTGACAAATACTGTAGAAAAATACAGAGTAGAGTAAGGGAAGAGGGAATGACAATGAAGAGTGGGGGCTAATAAGGGAAAAACCTTATAAATAAATCTAATAAACGTGACATTTGAACAGAGATCTGAAGGAAATGGTGGAATGTGTCATGTAGATAGTGGGAGTGAGGAGGGGAAATGTTCCAGTTAAATAGAAGAGCAAGTGTGCTGCTGCTTAGTGTGTTTGAAGACTAGCTAGGAAGTTAGTGTAGCTGAAGCAGTGGGAGCTAGAGAAAGAGGATAGTATTGAAGTCAGCAGGATACCAGATAATGTCAAACCTTGAAGGCCAATGTAGACTTTGGTTTTTATTCATATTAAAATGGGGAACCACTAAACAATCTGAAGCATGGACTTGACAACAATTTGGCTTATATTTATTATCTATCTTTTGTGTTGAGAACAGATTAGGAGGGCAAAAGTAGAAGCAGGGAGACCATTTAGAAGGCTATTATAGAAATCCAAGGTGAAAGTTGATGGTGATTTAGACCATAGTAATAGTTGTGAAGGTGGTTAGAAGTCAAATTCTGGATCTGGCTGGGTGCTCTACAAAAAATTTTAAAAAATTAACCAGTGTGGTGGCACATGCCGATAGTCCCAGCTACTCAGGAGGCTGAGGTGGAAGGATTGCCTGAGCCCAGGAGGTTGAGGCTACAGTGAGCCATGATTGTATCACCTCACTCCAGCTTGAATGACAGAGTGAGACCCCACTCAAGAAAAACAAAAAAATCTGCATCTATTTTGAATAAAAAGCTCATGGAATTTGCTGACTTGGATTGAACATGAGGAGTGAGAGAAAGAGGAGTCAAGATTGTCTTCAACAGTAAATGAGGTCAAGATACGGGAGATCTTGAATATTTCTGGAGATCTACAAAAGGATTTTATGTAGGGGAATGTATAGCAGTCACAGTGGGGTTTATGAAGAGTAATCTGGATAAGAGTAATCTGGATACATATGAAAGTAGGCATGTGATGGAAGTGTGAAACCAGAGAACTGAGTTTGTTATTCAGGCCTGAACTTGGGTGCTGCTGGTGGGAATGGACAGGAAAGATAAAATTTTACAGTAACTTTGAGGAAAAAATCCAGCACAGGTAACTGAGTATGTAGATGGTAGAGAAATAGGGGGAGAAAGTGATAGGGAAGAGTAAAAATTATCTTCATCTGTATAAGATTGCCTCTTTCAAAGGCATATGCTTGTCTGATCCAAGGGCTAAATTTACCCTCCAAAACAAAGACTTTTGTTCCAACTTCTCACACCGTCTTCTTCCTAGAATGTCAGGTAGGAGTGTTACTGGGGATTTATGTGTACATGTATGAGAATATGATCAATGATAAAAGTAGTGGGATAGTTATTCAGGGAGAGATAGTCAATGAGGGTGTTAGAGGTAGCTGAAGGAGTAGGACCTGTCTAGTTGAAGGGGCACTGGGAGATAGTAGGGAATTTGGGGGATTAATTTTCGTGATCGGGTGGAAAGAGTGGTTAATGGATGACATTCTGGTCATTTATACTAGCTGCCTAATCCCTGTGTTATTCCAGGAGAGGTCTCCCGTCACCAAAGCCGTACAAATTTGATATGATCAATTCCTTCCATTGTTTGCTTTGGGTTACCTGTGGCTGTCATTATCTCTGACATTATCTCCTCACCCTCATCTGAAGTCACTGCTGCCTCTTCACAGTCTCTCACTATAGCTGAATCCTTCTTTAGGAACTGGAGCCTTTTTAGAAACAGGTGATCTTAGGACAGAAGTTCTTCTCTCAGGATCCCTGTATGCTCCTGCATATGAATTCCCAAGTATGATATTTGAACTCCCCAGACCCCTTTTGGGGTATGCGTGAGTATGCATTTGAGAAGATGAAGATGATTGGGAAGGTGAGACAAGCCCATGTTCTGACAAGGAGATTTGTCAAGATGATATGGAAAACCAGAGCCTTAGAGTATATTATCCTATTATTCATGTCAAGGACTCTGTAAATTATCTAGGTCCATGTTTCAGAGTGTACTGTTCAGTGATATAGGGAAGCAGGCACTTTTTCTGCCCTCAGTCTATACCTTCACTGATTTCACAACAGTCTATCTACCGAATAAAATAAACTTGGTAAAGAAAAACACTCATTTGAGAATGATGACTTCAGACCATTCTCGTCCTCTCTCTGGGCATCCTTTTCTGGGCATGGTGGGAGATGAACTACAGATACGCTCCAAGGTCCCTTCTATCTCTGATCTTCTAGGATTCTATGATTATTTCTGGAGAGGAAGTGGTTTTTAGAAAGTTTGTTGCAACTTGTAGTGACTCTATGGTGACTCAGTAGGAGAGCTCTTTCTGTTGAGATGGTAAGAAAAGGGGAGGATTTTATTTATTTATTTATTTATTATGATGTTGACACCATAAAGGGAAGATTTTAGAAGGTCTGGAGTGAAGGAGCTGAGGGGTAGTTTGTGGTTTGTGACTGGTAGCATTAACACTCAAAGCTAATGAGAGATATGTAGGAAATACCTGTTGCTGGAAACGGGCTTTCTCTACTTGAATCTGGTGGGTAGATTGTAGAGGAGAGTTGGAAGCTTTCATGTTTAAGGTAAACTTTGAATTTGCTTCTTTTACTTCTCCCTGAGTTTCAAGACCTATGGCACTTTACAGAACCCCTCCCTAAAGAGGTGAAAATGAGACAAGTAGGCTGTGCTTTCCAAGTCACTTTTTGGAAGTAGGTGGCATGTGAATAATAAATACATTGCTCTGAAGACTGTTTTGAGACTTGTTTCAGTGTCCTGAGCTCCATATCAGCTACTTGATCTAAGCCAACTTATACTAGTATGTTCAGTAAACATTTAATGAGAAGAATGACTTTAGTTAATGCCCTTTTCTAAGCTTTCTTTTTCCCACTTGTAAACTGTCAGGCATGGACAGGAGACTTGCTTAAGTTACTCTGATATTGATCGTCAGAATTTCTTTTCTTTTCTTTTTTCTTTCTTTCTGTTTTTGTTTGTTTGTTTTTTTGAGTCAAGTTCTTACTCTGTCACCCAGGTTGGAGTGGCACAATCACGGATCACTGTAGCCTTGACCTCCCCAGGCTCAGACAATTATTCCACTTCATTCTCCTGAGTAGCTGGGACTACATGTGCATACCACCACTCTTGGCTAAGGTTCTGTAGAAATGAGGTGTCATTATGCTGCCTAGGCTGGTCTTGAACTCCTGTGTTCAAGCAGTCCTCCTGCCTCAGCTCTCAAAGTACTGGGATTATAGGTATGTGCCACTGTACTTGGTCATAATTTCTGTCACACACATAGGGTACTGCACTGACAAGGCAATTGAGAGAGATTAGGGGAAAAGGAGGAACCCGATACTGGCCTCTTCTACTTTGAAGGTAATAGGTGGTCAGATGAAAGCATGGGTTCTTGCCTTAGCGCAGCCTCACATTTACAATAAATCCAGAAGGCCTGAAACTGAGGATGGGCCTTCACTCATTTCCTGGATTTGGTTTGGGAGAGATTGGGTACTAATAATGCTCCCCAGTGTCTGATATCTTGAACTTCTGTCTGACAATTCAAGACTTTTCAATTCCAGTTCTTACAGGTCATTTGGTCTACTTCCCATACAAAGCAGAAATTGTAATCCCCAAATCCCCACCCCTAATATTCCCCTCAAGTTACCATTCTGATTCTGGATCATTCTGATTTGATCCCTATACTGTAACTCTAGTCGGGCAAGTTACTTTGCCTCTTTAAACCTCAGTTTTCCTATCTGCAGAATGGGAATAATAACAGTTACTATGCCACAAATTGTTGTGAGGAATAATTGGAATAATCTGTGTAAAGCGCTAAGAACTTGGCAAACAATGTGTTAGCTATTTTTATGCCCTCTACCTAAAACAGGCAAGAGCAGAGATGATCTGGTTGAAGCATGGATGGGAGGCCTAGGGGCACATTCTATGGGCTTTTTCACCCTGTCACTGCGGTTCCTATGAGGTATGTGTGTGGAACTTCTAGAAATTTGCAAAGCTCATTTGAAAACGCCTGATCTAGTCCAGTGTTCTTGTTTTTAGATGAAGTAATACTGAGTCCACATTCTCAGGTTCCTCATATGATGTGGCTTCCTAAACAACCTCTTCATCATCGATAACAGTCTCCTCTGAACATACTTTAGTTGGCCAATATCTCTTGTTAAGTATTCCAGCTTTAGTCTGCCTTGCACAGGGTACTACTATTACAATTCTTTGACTTTATATTAATCTTATTGACAGCCACACTCTACCACTCATTTCATAATCTCTTATAATACCTAAGATTTTTCTATTTACTCTAATAATAAACTATGTCTCCCCTGTGCTGTACTTGTATATTTGTCCCTAGTTTTTTTGAGCTGAAATATGGTTGGCAGCACTTGTCAGATGAAGAACTTGGGACTCAGAGAGTGGAAATGACTTGACCAGAGTTTCATAGCAGTTATAGCTTGTTTTGGATAGAAGAACACTTAATTTCCTTGTTCCAGACACTATGCTTCAACTTACATAGCCTTAGCTTTTTGGCAGTTTGTCCCTGTCTAGCCAGTAGTTTACTAGAGGGTTTAGGGCTGGTTTTTGAAATGACTACAGTTTATAAGGCAAAGACATTAAAGTGCAAGCTTTAAGCCATAACATCCTTAGCTTAGCTCATATGTTCTCACTTATCCATTCATTAAAATTTTTTTTAACTGAATATCTACAATATATAGTCTGCATACTACCTTGAAAATAAGCTTTAGCCGGACTCGGTGGCTCAGCCTGTAATCCCAGCATTTTGGGAGGCCTAGATGAGTGGATTGCCTGAGCCTGCGGGTTCGAGACCAGCCCAGGCAACTTGGTGAGACCTCGTCTCTATAATAAAGTAAAAAAATAGCCAGTCATGGTAGCATGTGCCTGTAGTTCTTGCTACTTGGAAGACTGAGGCAGAAGGATCGTCGGTGCTGGGGTGGCCATGAGCATGCCACTGCACTCCAGCCTGGGCGACGGAGTGAGACTCTTAACTCAAAAAACAAACAAACAAAAAACTATTTAGTCTCAAAGCTCAAGTTTCAAAACTTTAGCTGAAGCTAAAGGTGGGCCTATAAGATCAGCATAGTTGAGGTTGATCAGTGAAGGAGGGATCCAGGACACAGAGCTGAGGAGGAGGAGGAGGAAGGGGAGGAGGAGGAGGAGGAGTAATAGTGGCATTAGGCATTAGAGAGTTTGGAATTTTGCAGCAGAGGAGGGACAAGAGAATATGAGTACTGCAGAATCTCAGGCCTACAAGGGGCTTAGCCATTACCTGTGATCTGTTTTTGGGATCTAAGACTTTGAGAACAGTACCCTAAGGTATGATCTACTTATTTAAAGCCTTATGGTTTTAGTATCAGGGATAATACTTATTTTATTTAAACAATATAAAAGAGACGAAGAAGCTGTTCACCCTGGACTACATTATGTAGAGTTGCCTGTGCAAGAGGCATCTCTACAAGCACATGAACACCTGCATTTCTTTCTTTCTTTCTTTTTTTTTTTTTTTTTTTGAGTTGGAGTTTCACTTCGTTGCTCAGGCTGGAGTGCAGTGGCACACTTACCACCACCCCAGCATCAACCTGCTGGGGTCCGGTGATCCTTTCAAGTCAGCCTTCCATGTAATCGAAACTACAGGTGTGTGCTACCGTGCCTGGCTAATTTTTGATTTATTGTAGAGATAAGGTCTTGCCAACTTGCCCGGGCTGGTCCCGAACCCGTGGGCTCAGGCAATCCACTTGCCTTGGCCTCCCAAAGTGCTGGGATTACAGGCTGAGCCACTGAGCCCGGCCAAAAACCTGCATTTCTAAGTGTGATTTTTTTTTTTTTTACTAGAGACTCATTTTTGAAACCAGTGTTTATTTCTCTTTGGCCATAATATTTTAATACATGGAAATCTATCCAAAGTAGCAGTCACAGAGGCTTGTTTAGCTTTATGTTGTTGTTTTTTGTTTGTTTGTTTGTTTGAGACAGGGTCTTGTCTGTTGCCTAGACTGGAGTGCAGTGGCATGATTGTCTGTTTGTCTGAGACAGGGTCTTGTTCTGTTGCCTAGGCTGGAGTGCAGTGGCATGGGATCCTAGCTCACTGCAGCCTAAAACTCCTGACTCAAGCAATTCTCCTGCCTCAGCCTACCAAGTAGCTGGAACTAAAGGCTCACACTACCACACAAGGGTAATTCAGCTACTCTTGAGGATGATTATCTATTTGAGTCCAAGCTGCCACATATACAAAGTTAGAGAATCCTAAATATGACATCCAAGCTTTTTTTTTTTCCTGTGAGATGCAATTTTATTTAGGGAGGAAATGTTGGGAACAATGTGGTTTTCCTTATTTCTAGGAAGAGGGTGGGGAGGTGGAAGATATGTCTTCAGGAGCAAATGAATGTACAGGAGCAAGTGTTCCTGAGATACTTGACACTACCCAGGACTGTGAAGGTGGACATATGAGGGCCTCCTTGGTTTGGGTCTTTCAGGAAGTTGTTAAGATGTTGAAGAGATCATGATGAGTATGGTCTTGACCACAGGCTAAAGCTCAAAGTGGATAATACTCTTTTCCTTCTTAGCTTCTCACAATGCTCCTGGAGATTCTTAGGAAAGAAGCTTCTCCATGTTCATTTGGGTACACTCAAAAGTGGCAAAGCAGAACAAACACTAGCCTGGAAGTCAGAAACCTGGGACTAGTTATAAATTTGCCCTTAATCCCTTATGTGACCCTTACAAGTCACTTCTCTGGATATATTGTATCTCCAAGGCAAGGATAATACTTGCTCTGCCCATTGCTAAGGTAGAGGGTCAGGTGAGCAAATGTCCTCTAAAGTGAGTTTATGTTCATGTGAGGAATTAACTAGATTCTCATTTGATTTACACAATAACCATGTGAGGCAGGAATGACAGGTTTCATTACTTTTCTTTGATTTCTATCTCAGCTAAGTTTGTTCTTTTTTCTTCTTCCCCATGTAAATAAGTATGGGAACCTTATGTAATTCTCATACCCTGAATCTCAGCTCTAGGGGCTTCTTCTAGGTTCTCCCATGGCACAGAGTTCAGGACTGAGCCCACTGAGCCCCTTGTAGGGGCTCAAGAAATTCTTCTTGGCATGACTCTGAATTCCACTCCACAAATTCCACACTCTTTTCCCCTCTGACTCTACTTTGTTTATTTGAAACTGACTTTGAGAGCCCATTCCCCTGCTGTTGGAAGGAAGAAATGAGAATCAAAGAGTCCCAACTCTTTTCTCCCATCTCATGCTTTAGAAGGAAACTGAGGCTCAGAGAGAAAAATTTGTGTAAATTTACACATTGAATTGGGGTAAACAGTAAATCTATATCTGGTAACTCCATATTCAGAGTCAGGGGTCCCCAATTTTAGTGTGAATAAATAATTACCTGAGGATCTTGTTGAAATCCAGATTCCTGGAACCCACCCCAACCTACTGAATCAGAATCTCTGAAGAATAAGACCTCTGACTTGTAGGTTCATAGTGTTATAACCTCCTCAGATGATTCTGATGTGCGGGGTGCCAAAGGCATAGTACCATTGAAAAATAATTATTTAGATTAGTGATCTTAAACACTTAAAATTGAATAATTCTAAAAGATTTTGAAAAATTATGTAACTCCTCATGTGTTAAAGTTTATATCTAAACATTTTATAATAAGATGAAAAATTGCAAATAATGTAATTTTCAGAATACTTTATATACATGTATATGTACATACATTTATAGCTTATGTCTCTTTCAAAACTTTGGCACCATAAATTTAGCTCATATAATTTTTTTTTTTTTTTTTGAGTTGGAGTCTCACTCGGTCACCCAGACTAGAGTGCAGTGGCCGCTTCTGGCCACCGCAACCTCGCCTGCTGGGCTCCAGCGATCCTTCCGCCTCAGCCTTCCAAGTAGCTGGAACTACAGGCGCGCGCTACCACGACTGGCTAATTTTTTGATTTATTGTAGAGATGAGGTCTCGCTACCCAGGCGGGTCTCGAACCCGCGGGCTCAGGCAATCCACTCACCTCAGTCTCCCAAAGGCGCGGGATTACAGGCTGAGCCACCGAGCCCGGCTCTAGCTCATATAATTTATAGAAAATGTCGACCATACAACCTGTTTCGCATATCCAGTCATCACTGTCAATATAAGCAGCCAAATCAATTGTACTTTCTGTTAGAAATTGCCTAACATCTTTCTCAATTAAGATCAATATGACTGGGCATGGTGGCTCACACCAGTAATCCTAGCATTCTTACAGGCTGAGGCAAGAGGATTGCCTGAGCCCAGAGGTTCAAAGACCAGCCTGGGCAACTTGGCGAGACCTCATCTCTACAATAAATTAAAAAATTAGCTGGGTATGGTGCTGTATGCCTGTAGTGCCAGCTACTTGGAAGCCTGAAGTGGAAGGATCATCTGAGCCCAGCGGGTTGAGGCTGCAATAGCCATGAGCATGGCATTACACTCCAACCTGGGCGACAGAATGAGACTCTGACTCAAAAAAATAAAATAAAATAAAATAAAAAATAAATATGTTAACATATCATCCTATAATAACTATTTTACTTCTAAATTGTCATTCTAAGAGATATAAGGTAGCAGTCTTACCATGAGTTTGTCAGCTGGATGAAGTCAGATGCTATTCCTTTCAATATTGATTTCTTACTGCTCTTTTTGATTTGCTTTCTTGGGGCTCTTCCTCAGAAATTACACATTTTCAAATTGTCTCTCTGTTCAGCACTCCGAAGGTTTTTATACCCTACATTGTACCATAATAAAGTTTAGGATAAGAGCGATATGATTTTTTTAAAAAAACATGGGCGAAGGGTAATTGTGAAAGAGAGAACAGGAAAGAATAACTCAGATCAATTTTAAGAAAGATTACATACGGAAGTTGAAGATATGAACATTTATTCTCTTACATTTGCCTGCTTAGGTACTCACAGGGATATGGTAACCTAGGTTGAGGACTAATGATTTAAACTTCTATCAACCCAGATAATAGAGAACCATTGTAATAAATATTTCCATATGTATCTGTTAAACTTGACAGACTTGATACACATACCAAATGGTGCCACTGAATGTTCTTCCCCCTTTCGTTTCTGCTCTAGACATATTCTCTTTTAGTTCAAATGTGATAATAAAGGATCTAAAAGAGTTGCCCTTATTCATTTGTTATGAGTAAGGGTATGGTTTCCGTCCTGGGCATAGGCATGTAGGCAGTGGGAAAAGAGAAAAGATACAGTATCCAACTGTCATCAAAGTCACTTTGGCTAAGGCAAACAGGCACAGAGTCTCTGGATGAAGGCCTGAAAATAGACAGCAAGAGGACAGGATGCAATAATAACCTAGACTGCAAAGCAGGAATTCCATACTCTGAACCTCAGCTCCAGGAGTTTCTTCCAGTCTCTTCATAGATTCCAGTATTGAGCCCTCTCTAGGGACTCAAGAAACTCTTCTTGACATGACTTTGAATTCCATTCCACAAGTTCCATACTCTTCCTCTCTGTATCTACCATTTCCCCTGTCTGGCTAGCATCTCTCTTCTCTGTTTTGTTTTTTTGAGTTGGAGTCTCACTCTGTCGCCCAGACTGGAGTGCAGTGGCCGCTCCCGGCCACCGCAGCCTCGACCTGCTGGGCTCCGGTGATCCTTCCACCTCAGCCTTCCAAGTAGTTGGAACTACAGGCGTGCGCTACCATGCCCGGCTGATTTTTTGATTTATTGTAGAGATGAGGTCTCACCAAGTTGCCCAGGCGGGTCTCGAACCCACAGGTTCAGGCAGTTCGCTCACCTCGGCCTCCCAAAGTGCTGGGATTACAGGTTGAGCCACCGAGCCCGGCCTCTTCTCTGTTTTTATCCTGTCTTATCCCCCTTTCCTTCCTTATTTTCTCTTTTAGATCATGTGGGATCCAGCTGGTCATATGAACAGAGATGTTTGTTCATTTAGGTATTTTACAATTATATATGAAGAATCCACAGTGTATAAAACTTTGTGCTAGGCACTGAGGAGAAAGCACATTTTAAAAATCCTGTCTGGTGGTGGCTCAGCCTGTAATCCCAGCACTTTGGGAGGCCAAGCTGAGAGGATTGCCTCAGCACAGGGATTTAAGACCAGCTTGGGCAACTTGGTGAGACCTCGTCTCTACAATAGATCACAAAAACTAGCCAAGTGTGGTGGCATGCATCTGTAGTTCCAGCTACTTGGAAGGCTGAGGCGGAAGGATTGCCTGAGCCTAGCAGGTCGAGGCTGTGGTGGCCGTGAGTATGCTACTGCACTCCAGCCTGGGTGACAAGAGTGAGACTCCAACTCAAAAAAAAAAAAAAAAATCCTGTCTGCCATTAAGGAACTCACAATCCAGTGAAGGAAATATGTCTACATATGACCATAATGCTAGAAGAAAATAAGTGCCAAGTGTTGTGTTAGGTAAATAGAAAGAGGCAAGAATGAATAAATGAATGAGTAGTGCTAAATCTTTCTGATTAATGAATAATTACAATCTTTTTGGAAAGTAAGATTTGTTAAGATGTTGGTAATTTCCAAATTAATCTGCACATTTATTGCAATTCTAATAAAAATCACAATAAGATTTTTTATTGAGATATAACTTACACTATATAGTCCACCCATTTAAAGTGAACAATTCAGGCCAGTCTTGGTGGCTCAGCCTGTAATCCCAGCATTTTGGGAGGCCGAGGTGAGTGGATTGCCTGACCTCGTGGGTTCGAGACCCGCCTGGGCAACTTGGTGAGACCTCATCTCTCCAATAAATCAAAAACTAGTCGGGCGTGATAGCGCACACCTATAGTTTTGGCTACTTGGAAGGCTGAGGTGGAAGGATCGCTGGAGCACAGCAGGTCGAGGCTGCAGTGGCCGGGAGCATGCTACTGCCCTCCAGCCTGGGTGACAGAGTGAGACTCCGACTCAAAAAAATAAAAAAAATAAAGTGTACAATGCAGTGATTTTTAGTATATTAGTACAAGCCTCACCACAATCAACTTTAGAGCATTTTCACCACCCCAAAATAAGTCCCATACTCATTTCATTAGTTGTTATTTCTCATTTTCTCTCAACTTCCTCCCCTTTAGCTCTAGGCAACCACACTAATATACTTTCTGAGACTCTGCCTATGGTGGACATTTCATATAAATGGAATCATGTAATATGTAGCATTTTGTGTCTGGTTTCTTTCACTTAGCAATCTTTTCTTTTCTTTTTGAGTTGGAGTCTCACTCTGTTGCCCAGGCTGGTGTGCAGTGGCACATCACAGCCACCCCTGTGTTGATCGCTGGGCACTGACAATCCTTCCACCCCAGCCTTCCAAGTAGCCGGAACTGCAGGCACGCACTACTGCACCCGGCTAATTTTTTTTTTTTTTGACTTAATTGTAGAGACAAGGTCTCGCCAAGTTGCCCAGGCTGGTCTCGAACCTGCGGGCTCAGGCGGTTCACTTGCCTTGGCCTCCCAAAGTGCTGGGATTACAGGCTTGAGTCATCATGCCCAGCCAGCATAATATTTTCAAGGTTTATCCATGTTGTAGCATATATCAGTACTTCATTCTTTTTCTTGGCTGAATAATATTGCATTGTATGAATATGTATATATCATATTTTTATTTATTTATTTTAGATTAGAAAATATAGTTTATTTAGAAAGTAAGTTGGAGAGAGAGAGAGAGAAAGAGGGGATTTACCTCCCCAAGAAAGGGAAGTGGGGCAAAGTTTAAGAAAACATGGCCTGGCCATAGCTCAAAGAGCACATGGCCACATCATCGCTTAGCAATGAAATGGCCCATATTTTTATTTATTAATTCCTCAGTGAACATTTGGGTTGTTTACAGCTGTTGATATCATAAGTAATATTGCATAAACATTTTTATACACATTTTTGTGTGGCTATGTTTTCAGTTCTCTTGAGTATATAGCTAAGAGTTTAACTGCTAAGTAGTATGGTGTTTTTTGAGGAATTATTCTTTTTGAGGAATTGTCAGACTGTTTGCCAAAGTAACTGAACCATTTTGCATTCTCACAAGCAGTGTATGAGATTTCCAGTTTCTTCATCTGCTTACTAGCACTTATTATTGTCTGTTTGTTTGATTAAGGCCATCCTAGTGGGTATGAAGTGGGATCTCATTGTCATTTTGATTTGTATTTCCCTGTCCATGCCTGCTTTTGAAGACTGGTTCTATAGACCTGGCTTTCTGAATCAGGGGAAGAGGCAAAAGGTAAGGAACCTACATTTAGGCAGGTGATTCATGAATGGTCCACTGATTGAGACATTTGACTCTAGTTTAATAATTTTGTAGTTAGTGGAAAGTCTTTCTAGATTTGAGTGATAGGATGAGAGTTGATTCCAGGTTTTCTTTGTTTTTTTTTTAATCAGGCTGGTCTCGAACCCCCAGGCTCCCAAATTCCTGGGATTATAGGCTGAGCCACCATGCCCAGCCAATTCCAGTTTTTTAATCAGGAGCTAAATGAGGCTCATTAGGGTCTGTAAACTAGATATCACTTGAAAGCAGAAATCTATGATGTTTCAAAAGGAACTTTTCAAGGAAGTAAGGGAAAACCAAACAGAAAGATGAATTTCTGTTAAGTATACTAAAAATTCAGCCCTGGTGATCTTTAACTCCATAATGCTCAGAGATCCTGCACTTTGATTTCTTTCCTAATGCTAATTCTGGCTTTGGAAACAACACCCCCTTTTTGGAGGCCATATCATTTAGGAGAAGAGTGCCCTGAACTAGAGACATTTAGACTCTAGAATTATGCCATCCAATATGGAAGCCACTAGCCATATGTAACTATTGATATTTAAATTAAATTAAATTTAAAATCCAGTTCTTCAGCCACATTTCAAGTACTTAATAACTTTATGTGACTAGTGGCTACCATATTGAACAACACTTCTTGAAAATAATGTCGCTACTAATTTGCTAAGTAACCTTAAGGCCATCACTTTCCATTTCTCTGCCATGGGTTTCTCATCTGTAAATAAGAGTGGTGGATCTCAAAAGCTCCATCCTCTTCTGGCACTCTGAGTGCTTTATGATTCAGTTTTTGTGTTGTGCCTCCTTCTATCTCCTCCTTCAGCCCTTCATGTTTTTTACTGTAGTTAGGGCAGACGTACCCCAGAGGGAACAGTAAACTGCTAATTGGTCAAAGTACATTGCTCCCATTCCCTGGTCCCTTGGTGAAAGGGAAAGTGACTTGAGGGTACACTTATATCTGAGTGCTTCACATTTATGCAGTGCTTTATGGATCACAGAACTCTTTCACATTATCTTCTCATTTTTTAGAATTTAGGAATCTTAAAGTTGGAAGAGCCATCTCAAATTTCAATGAACATGAATTGTATAGAGAGATTATAAAATGAAAGTTCTAAGGCCCCCTCCCTAAAGAATAATCCAATAGAAGTAGGCATTAGGGTTCCCCTGGCCCAGCATGAACAATCCTGTGCTGCAGCTATGTGGGGCAGGACTTTGAAATCTGCATTAACACCATCTGACCACATTTTGAGAAGCATTGGTCTTGCTTGGTCCCCAGCCATATTGTGGAGCCTGCTCCTTAGTATCCCTGCAAATCCCAGATTTTACATTTCTCCAGAGTTAGGGAGCTCCTAAAGGAGTACCTTCCATCTTGGGACAGATCAAACAGTTAGAAAGGCTTCTTAAAGGCCAGGCGTGGTGGTTCATGCCTGTAATCTCAGCACTTTGGAAGGCCAAGGCAAGAGGATTGCTCGAGGCCAGGCAAATTGCAAGACTTTGTCTCTACAAAAAATTAAAAAATTAGCTGGGCAAGGTGGCATGCACCTGTAGTCCAGCTACTCAGAAGGCTTTCTTTCTCTCTTTCTTTCTTTCTTTTTTTTTTTTTTTTGAGTTGGAGTCTCACTCTGTCACCCAGATTGGAGTGCAGTGCCACCACAGCCTTGACCTGCTGGGCTCAGGTGATCCTTCCACCTCAGCCTTCCAAGTAGCTGGAACTACAGGCGCGCGCTACCATGCCTGGCTAATTTTTTGATTTATTGTAGAGACGAGGTCTCGCCAAGTTACCCATATTGCGCTCTGTCAGTTGACCTAGATTTTCCATTTACAGTTACATAACACTAGTCTACTTCCTTCCCATAATAATCCTTCAGATTCATTCATTCATTTAATGAAATACTATTGAACACCTATTATATATGTGCAAGATCCTATGCAAGGCACTGGGAATTCAATAGTGAACAAGACCAACTTGGCCTCTGCCTTAGAAGCTGCCTTCTGTCTAGTAGAGGAGACAGACAATTAGCAATAATAATAATAAATAAATAAATAAATTACAAAGTATAGCTTGAGAAAAATGCTATGAAGAAAATAAGTGTGTTTTTTTTTTGTTTGTTTGTTTGTTTTTTTGAGTTGGAGTCTCATTCGGTCGCCCAGACTGGAGTGCAGTGGCCGCTCCCAGCCACCTCAGCCTCGCCTGCTGGGCTCCGGCGATCCTTCCGCTTCAGCCTTCTGAGTAGCCGGAATTACAGGCATGCACTACCACGCCCAGCTGATTTTTTGATTTATTGTAGAGATGACGTCTCACTGCCCAGGCGGGTCTCAACCCGCGGGCTCAGGCAATCCACTTACCTCAGCCTCCCAAAGGCGTGGGATTGCAGGCTGAGCCACTGAGCCCGGCTGAAGATAAGTGTGTTGTGATGAAGAATAACAGGAAGGACTGATGCTGCTTAGGGTGGTCAGAGAAAACCTCACTAGGGAGGTGACATTTAAGCTGAGGTCTGAAACATGAGAAGAATTGGGGAAAGATGGTTAAAAAGCATAGTATGTTCTATCAGTCAGAAGTCCAATGTGTTTGGAGCTTAGTAAGCAGAGTGGGGAAATAACACAAGATGAAGCTGGAGAGGATATAAAGCATAATAGTAATTTAGATTTTCTTCTATATGCAATAAAAGCTGCTAAAGAGTTTTGAGCAGAAAGTGATGTGATCTGGTTTATTTATTTATTTATTTATTTGTTGGAGTCTTACTCCATCGCCCTGGTTGGAGTGCAGTAGCACACTCCAGGCCACCCCAGCGTCGACCTGCTGGGTTCCGGTGAGCCTTCTGCCTCAGCCTTCTAAGTAGCTGGAACTACAGGCGTGTGCTACCACACCCAGCTAATTATTTTTTTCTTTTCTTTTTTTTTTTTTTGAGTTGGAGTCTCACTCTGTCACCCAGACTGGAGTGCAGTGGCC